>NC_133330.1:85556732-85749232 GCF_042186555.1 Aquarana catesbeiana | reverse complement strand
TATTGGGGGTTGGTTTTTTCAGAGGTTTACAACCTCTTTGAACACCAATGCTTTTAAAGAGGCACTGCTAGCTATGCAGCACAAGGTGACAGTTTATCTGGAAAATGCATACCTCAACCCCTTTTTTACTCCCCTTACCAGTGCTTCATAGATTTGGTTGTCTCTACATCACTGGAGTGCCCTGCTGGAGGGTCATCCAATCAGCAGTCAATCAGACAACGCTACAGTGATGGTGTTCAAGAACCATCAGGGAGTAAGATGCCTGATGAAGGAGCACGCATGCTTCGAACGCGTGCACGCCCATAGCGTCACTGGGACCCGGGAAAACCAAAACCAGATGCCTCTCTCACCCCAGCCTGTGACACTGGACACCACCGGCGCCGTCAGACGGGATTAGAGGAGAACACTAGAGCACAAAGGATCGCCCCCTGTGGAGCCCTGCTGCCCACCACATTACCTAACCGGACTGATTTTTATCTGATGTGCCTGTATCTGTCATACTCTGAGTGAGTGCATTTCGACTTGTAATAAAATGTATATGTTTTAATACTGCACTTAGGTTGGCGCTGTTTTTCTTTTCTTTTATCTTAGTGGAACCTGTCCTGTTAAACCACTGTATGGTCTTGGCCACCGTGCTGCAGCTCAGTTTCAGGGTCTTGGCAATATTCTTATAGCCTAGGCCAGTGATGGCGAACCTTGCACCCCAGATGTTTTGGAACTACATTTCCCACGAATTTTGGGGTAATGCTTCACCTCTTACTCCTCAATATATAGTTCCCACCCACAATTATTACGCACCCCTAAGGTATCAGTGCGTCCAGGTCTAGACCACATTGTGGTAATCAAAGGGGAAATTTTAGGGGGCGTGGCAGAGGTAGAGGGCCACCTTATAATACACACCACACTCAAGGGGGGGAATGGAGGGAGTGGAGAGAACCATTCAAAATTGTGCCAGGCCACCCCCAAAAAGGAAACCAGCATCCCCACCCGCAGAGGGGGAGTCAGTACCCCCACCCATTCCCAAGCATTCCCGGTCCGGCCGAACGCGGAGGAGAGGATGCAGAGGGGGCAGAAAAGAAAAAGAGAAGTCTAACTACGGGTATTTTTAACCTCACTGATATTTCATTCACTGAGGAGGAGCTTCTCATTCTCAGTGAGGGTTTAAAATTTTTGGTCCAGCAAAATTTTTGGACAAGTTTGAAACATACATTGACCTGGAAAAGTTTCCCAGGAAATTGAATGTCAAAAATTTTTTTGAGGAACATCCTAGTGCCGACAATACAATGGTTCCACAGTGTTATACCCAGACAGCGTTACGGAATAAGTCTGCTTTTAATCCCAAAAATATATCCCATAGGTTTATAGAAGTCTTTAAGCATATGGTACAAGAGGATATAAGGAATATCCCTTTCACCAAAAAAAAAAGAAATATCAAACAGACTAGGGAAGCCATCTCAAAATTAGAACAGAATAGGAATATAGTTATTAGGCCAGCGGATAAGGGGGGAGGTCTGGTCATCCTAAAAAAGGAGGACTATATGGCAGAACTGCAATGAATAGCTCAGGATACAGCCACCTATAAAAAAACTTCGGGGTGATCCAACGGCCAAACTAAAAGCTCTCCTATCCAACCTGTTAGATAAAGGGTCTTCCAAAGGCATATTAAATAAAAAAGAAACAAAGTATCTATTACCTAGGGTCCCAAAAATCCTGGTTATCTATCAAATTCCCAAAATACATAAGAATAGGGCCAGTCCCCCAGGCAGACCTATTGTAAGTGGGATAGACTCCCTTTACGCTCGGTTGGAAGAATATATTGATATCTTTTTGCAGCCTATAGCCACTAGGGGCAAAGCATACCTAGAGGATAGAAAGGACCTTATTAATAGGATTAGGGAAATGGTGATAGGAGAACACACGTTGGTCACAGTGGATGTTGAATCCCTGTATACCAACATTGTACAGCAGGATGCCCTAAATGCTGCTTCATGGGCGTTGAAAAAATATTGTGACCTCAAAACCCCCAAAGAAAATTCCTTGTGGAAGCCTTAGAAATGGCAATGACTAATAATTTCTTCTGGCATGCAGGGGATTTGTTTTAACCAAATAAAAGGGGTGGCTATGGGGAATAAATATGCACCGAGTATTGCTAATATTTTCTTAAACAAGTGGGAGGAGGAATGTATTTTTTCTGACCAGTGGCCCCAAATTCTAATGTACCAAAGGTACATAGATGATATTTTCATTGTGTGGGAGGGTCCAAAGGAAGAGTTGGATGGTTTTCTAGTCTATATGAATAACAATAAATACCCAATAAAGTTCACCAGTACCAGGCATCCAGTTTTTGGATCTCAAGATCTTTAAGATGGGTTCTGGTTTGGGGACCCGGACCCATTTTAAAGAAACTGATCAGAATGGGTATATTTCCACCCGTATTTGCCATCACCCCAACTGGGTGAGAGCAATCCCAAAGATTCAATTCCTGAGAATCAGAAGGAATTGTGCAGGTTAGGAAGATTTCATGGCCCAAACCAATATGCTCATTGATAGATTCATAGAAAAATGGTACAATAAAAGAAAATTGGAGATTACGAGAGAACAAGTTAGGCAAATTGATCGCCTTGCCCTTTTGAGACCAAAAGCCAGGGACTCAGCAGGGGACCAATTCAACCTGGCATTTGTTTCAGGTTTTAATCTCCAATATAAAGAGGTGGAAAGGATCATTAAAACCTACTGGCCAATATTACAAAAAGACCAAACCCTTAGAAAGATCCTTCCCAACAAACCTAAGTTTATTTATAGAAGAGCCCCAGGCTTACGCAATATGTTGGCCAAAAATGTCATCCGGCCCCCTAAGAAACCCCCCACAAACCGCACTGGGTTCTATAAATGTAAGAGATGCAAAGCATGCAGAATTACTAGGGACAAAACTAGGAAAGCAACTAGATGATGTGGGATCCTCCGCTCAAATAGGGGCTTAAACCAGAGTGCTTGTGTCTCATTACCTCCAGGAAGAGAAGAGCCCCAGATGCTGGCTAAATGCTGATGCAAGTAGATGCAAACAAGAAGACCTGGACAGTCCCACACCAGAATGGATAAATCTGTCTTTTTATTCAAAATACAGGATCATGGGGTACACAAAACACGACTGTGGGGTGGTACAAGAATAGCTGACGCGTTTTGCACTAACACCAAGTGCTTACTCATAGCTAGCTAAAATGGGAATGAAAAGCCATATATATATATATATATATATATATATATATATATATATATATACTAAAAATATTAGAACATGTGACCATGCAATGGTGAGAAAATACAGAACAGCTGAAAAGCAGCCGTATGAGATCTCCGCACCTGCTGCTGGTTAGTAAATCTAAAATGGAAATCCCCATAGCAAGTAGGCATAGAAACAACAATTTGGAGATGTAATGAAATAAAATAAAGTGAAAAAATAAATGAAATAAAAATAAAAATAAGTGCTAAAATAATGTGATATCCATAAATGTATAAAATATACATATAATGAATGAGCACATGTAAAAGAATGTGTGTGGTGATATGTGTTATAATATGAACAAATAAAACGATTTATAACCCGGTTATCCAGGGTCAAAACATTTTTTTCAAAATGTGAATGTGTGTAGTGACAAATGGGCAGTGGTATATATGTTATCTGAATAAAGACTGAGCATGTATGAGAAAGATGTGTAGACACAGGGCAATCAATTCTAAAAATATATATGTATAATAAGATGAGGACTGAGGGTAAATGCATGTGAGTGAATATGTGTAAGACATGCACACAAAATTAATGTGCAATAAATCAACAACAGGTGCCATGATCACAAGACAGCATGATTGTTAGATCTACATAGTCCGTCATCATCAAGCCCATGATCTGAAAGAAAAACAAATATGTCACAGACAAACATTCAAAAACAAGTACAAAAAATATATTTAGAATATATAAAGAACTTTTTAGTTATGTGGTAAAGACGTACCTGTAACCATATAAAAACATCATATACAAGATTAATATTATGGTGATGAACCATAAACTTGGACTCATCCATGTGGATGTGTAATTAAACAAAGATATATATATCCACGTGCATATATTGGTTAAAAACCTAACTAAATGAAATTGGGGTACTGGAATGGCGTATGAAGCAAAAACGCCAATCCAGACGCCCCTTAGCAGAACTATATTGAAACGCTCTCCAAAAACTTAAAAATATATGTTTAATCATTCGTATTAAGCAGCTAGTTTTAGTTGTAAAGATATGGATATAAGTACAACGAAATATATGTGCGAGCTGCCAGTGAACAAAGGGGAACCTTTTAGAGAAAAAAAATTCAAAAAATACGGCACTTCAAATAACAATTCAGGAAAAAGAAAAGAGATTAGGAAAAGGAATGGGACGGGAGTTGTAAAAACAAAAAATGTTGGAGAACAATTTAAGTCCGTCCTTAGGTATAACCATGTTAGGATTAGAAGGATAAAGATCAATATTGATGTTCATTGAATAAAACTAAAGCCATAAATATGGAGAGCATCCCATCATGCCAGTCTTCCACCATTTACCGAAGGTCCACAAGGGGTTAAATCCCCTTATGGGGCGACCCACTGTAGCTGGCATAGGTTCACTCAATGAACGCCTGTGTGAATGGATAGACTCTCAACTTCAACCTTTAACCATTAACCTGCCGGGTTACCTGAGGGACACCAAACGTTTACTTGGTAAACTTCAGGATTTCAAATGGGAGAGCAATTATAGGTGGATAAGTTGTGATGTCATGAGTCTTTATTCCAGCATTCCACATCACTTGGGAATCCAAGCAGTATCCTGGTTCCTTAGCAGGTCAGGTAAACATTCTCTAGTTCTCCAGGAGTTCATTTTACAAGCGTTGGAATACAGTGTGTGGCTGTCCAGGTCTTCTTGTTCTCTTCTACTAGGAAAGCAACTAGCTTTCCATCAGTGGTTACAGGTGGGGAATATGACATTAGGCAGTTCCTCAGCTGTGACACTAGATATGTTACTTACCTGCTCATGTGTCCATGCAATTTCCAATATGTTGGCAGGACCACTAGAACCATGGCCAAAAGAGTGGGAGAACATATAAATAATATAAAAAATGGGTTCAAACACCACAATGTATCCAACCACTTCAGGTTGATGCACAATAAGGACTCCTCCTTACTCAGGTTCTGGGGCATTGATAGGGTTCGCCAGCAGATTCGCAGATGGAAACGCAGTGGATATATAGACTTCAATCTCTCCAGCCTTTGGGATTAAACCAATATTGATTCAAAATATTTTTTAACTGATTATTGATTGCATTAACATATTTGTTTTTAGCAAGATTGTTTCTTTTAGATTAGAGCCCTGGTTTCTCAGGGTTTCTATGTTAATATCCATTTTTTAGTTTAATGTACTTTCAGAAGTTATTTTATTGATATTATACAAACTGTCTTTGTGTATTATATTTAAAAAAAAAAAAAAAAACTTTTTTTGATCTGTTAGTATAGGCATGGTTGTATTGGCAATTTCGGCCATATAGATTTTCACCACTAGATAGTGCTGTCCTAATTGTCTCCTTCATATAGAAGATTAGAGGCATGGTTATTTCGGTCATCTGAATATTCACCACTAGATGCTGCTGTCCTAATTTTTTCCTTCAAGCCTCAATATACACATTTGACCTTGCTCAGCTGTATATTGCATCCATGCACCCAAATAGTCCATTTATCACTGTTTGGGTGATGGTTGACTACAAATACATTGTATGTATTCGTTTTTTTCATTAATCCCTTTGTAAGGTTAGCTATTTATGTGCAGTGTGGGCAGCGTGCGTGCATCAACGCTCCCTAGCAGCAGATTCTGTATTATGTTTTTGTCTTCTCCTCCATTGTGGAGGAGCCCCACCAATAGCAGCCTTTCCATTCACATAAAAGCAAGCAGGAAGTGGCACAACATCACTTCCTGAAGAGCCATTCACTGCGAAACATATGTCGAAGCAGAGGATCCGTCATTTTCGGGTCCATTTTTTGATACACCACACCAAGCTTTGCACCTTCGGAGTGAGATGTGGAAAGCACGCTACCCCCAGGGATCAGTTGACTCACACACGCCGTTTACACCTAGTGCCAGGCCAGGCACTATCGCATGTGAGTGTAACTGTTATTATTGCTGCTGTTTTCATTCTATTAAAAATGACTACACTATGAGACTTTCATCCGTGTCTCCTGTGGAGTCATTTTTCACATTCTAGCTCCTTCCTGTGTGGCCATTGGAGTGGATTCATGCCATTAGTGGAACCAATTTGGGGTTCCCAAAGTGTTTCTTGACCATCCTGTAAAAAGGGGTCAAACAGCTCTGGTGAGTGGCCAACTTTATACTGAGCACTCGTGGTGGAAAATCTAGAAGTTTTATCTCAGAGCATTCAGTTTTGGTGTTGGAATGTATCCACTTATGGACTTTACGTTTGCTTATTTTCTCATTAATGTGCACATTTGACTTTAATGCAGTGATTTCTTTGTGAGTTTTTTTATATGAACATGTATAGCGCCTTATTCTTTATTTTATAATTTTGCACATTTCCCATGATGCTCAACTACATTGCACAGTGCACGAGCATCATGGGAAATGTAGTTTCAAAACATCTGGGGTGCCAAGGTTCGCCATCACTGGCCTAGGCCATCTTTATGTAGAGCAACAATTCTTTTTTTCAAATCTTTAGAGAGTTCTTTGCCATGAGGTGCCATGTTGAACTTCCAGTGACCAGTATGAGAGAGTGAGAGCGATAACATCAAATTTAACACAACTGCTCTCCATTCACACCTGAGACCTTGTAACACTAACATATCACATGACATCGGGGAGAGACAATTGCTAACTGCACCCAATTTGGACATTTTCACTTAGAGGTGTACTCACTTTTGTTGCCACCAGTTTAGACATTAATGGCTGTGTGTTGAGTTATTTTGAGGGGACAGCAAATTTACACTGTTATACAAGCTGTACACTCAGTACTTTACATTGCAGCAAAGTGTAATTTCCTAAGTGTTGTCACATTAACCACTTGACGACCGCCTCACGCCGATGTACGTCGGCAAAGTGGCACGGACAGGCAAAATCACGTACAGGGTACGTGATTTGCCTTCCGCGGGTGGGGGGTCCAATCGGACCCCCCCCCGGTGCCCGAGGCGGTCGTCTTTTGTCCAGCGGCGATCGGTGATGAGGGGGAGACCATCCGTTCGTGGCCCCCCCCTCGCGATCGCCGCCGGCCAATGAAAACACTCCTTTGCTGCTGTATGCTAAACAGCAGCAAAGGAAGTGATGTCATCTCCCCTCGGGTCGGTATTTTCCGTTCCGGCCCGAGGAGAGAAGACATCTATGTGAGTGCACCAACACACACACACACAGTAGAACATGCCAGGCACACAAAACACCCCGATCCCCCCCCCGATCGCCCCCCGATCCCCCCCCAATCACCCCCCCCCCCCTGTCACAAACTGACACCAGCAGTTTTTTTTGTTTTTTTTTTTTTTTTTTTCTGATTACTGCATAGTGTCAGTTTGTGACAGTTACAGTGTTAGGACAGTGAGTATTACCCCCCTTTAGGTCTAGGGTACCCCCCTAACCCCCCCTAATAAAGTTTTAACCCCTTGATCACCCCCTGTCACCAGTGTCACTAAGCGATCATTTTTCTGATCGCTGTATTAGTGTCGCTGGTGACGCTAGTTAGTGAGGTAAATATTTAGGTTCGCCGTCAGCGTTTTATAGCGTCAGGGACCCCCATATACTACCTAATAAATGTTTTAACCCCTTGATTGCCCCCTAGTTAACCCTTTCACCACTGATCACCGTATAACCGTTACGGATGACGCTGGTTAGTTCGTTTATTTTTTATAGTGTCAGGGCACCCGCCGTTTATTACCAAATAAAGGTTTAGCCCCCTGATCGCCCGGCGGTGATATGCGTCGCCCCAGGCAGCGTCAGATTAGCGCCAGTACCGCTAACACCCACGCATGCAGCATACGCCTCCCTTAGTGGTATAGTATCTGATCGGATCAATATCTGATCCGATCAGATCTATACTAGCGTCCCCAGCAGTTTAGGGTTCCCAAAAACGCAGTGTTAGCGGGATCAGCCCAGATACCTGCTAGCACCTGCGTTTTGTGCCTCCGCCCAGCCCACCCAAGTGCAGTATCGATCGATCACTGTCACTTACAAAACACTAAACGCATAACTGCAGCGTTCGCAGAGTCAGGCCTGATCCCTGCGATCGCTAACAGTTTTTTTGGTAGCATTTTGGTGAACTGGCAAGCACCAGCCCCAGGCGTCAGGTTAGCGCCAGTACCGCTAACACCCACGCACGCACCGTACACCTCCCTTAGTGGTATAGTATCTGAACGGATCAATATCTGATCCGATCAGATCTATACTAGCGTCCCCAGCAGTTTAGGGTTCCCAAAAACGCAGTGTTAGCGGAATCAGCCCAGATACCTGCTAGCACCTGCGTTTTGCCCCTCCGCCCGGCCCAGCCCAGCCCACCCAAGTGCAGTATCGATCGATCACTGACACTTACAAAACACTAAACGCATAACTGCAGCGTTCGCAGAGTCAGGCCTGATCCCTGCGATCGCTAACAGTTTTTTTTGTAGCGTTTTGGTGAACTGGCAAGCACCAGCCCCAGGCAGCGTCAGGTTAGCGCCAGTACCACTAACACCCACGCACGCAGCATACGCCTCCCTTAGTGGTATAGTATCTGAACGGATCAATATCTGATCCGATCAGATCTATACTAGCGTCACCAGCAGTTTAGGGTTCCCAAAAACGCAGTGTTAGCGGGATCAGCCCAGATACCTGCTAGCACCTGCGTTTTGCCCCTCCGCCCGGCCCGGCCCAGCCCACCCAAGTGCAGTATCGATCGATCACTGACACTTACAAAACACTAAACGCATAACTGCAGCGTTCGCAGAGTCAGGCCTGATCCCTGCGATCGCTAACAGTTTTTTTGGTAGCGTTTTGGTGAACTGGCAAGTGCCAGCGGCCTAGTACACCCCGGTCGTAGTCAAACCAGCACTGCAGTAACACGTGGTGACGTGGCGAGTCCCATAAGTGCAGTTCAAGCTGGTGAGGTGGCAAGCACAAGTAGTGTCCCGCTGCCACCAAAAAGACAAACACAGGCCCATCGTGCCCATAATGCCCTTCCTGCTGCATTCGCCAATCCTAATTGGGAACCCACCGCTTCTGCAGCGCCCGTACTTCCCCCATTCACATCCCCAACCAAATGCAGTCGGCTGCATGAGAGGCATTTTTATGTCCTCCCGAGTACCCCTACCCAACGAACCCCCCAAAAAAGATGTCGTGTCTGCAGCAAGCGCGGATATAGGCGTGACACCCGCTATTATTGTCCCTCCTGTCCTGACAATCCTGGTCTTTGCATTGGTGAATGTTTTGAACGCTACCATGCACTAGTTGAGTATTAGCGTAGGGTACAGCATTGCACAGACTAGGCACACTTTCACAGGGTCTCCCAAGATGCCATCGCATTTTGAGAGACCCGAACCTGGAACCGGTTACCGTTATAAAAGTTAGTTACAAAAAAAGTGTAAAAAAAAAAAAAAATATGAAATAAAAAAAAATAGTTGTTGTTTTATTGTTCTCTCTCTCTCTATTCTCTCTCTCTATTGTTCTGCTCTTTTTTACTGTATTCTATTCTGCAATGTTTTATTGTTATTGTTATTGTTATTATGTTTTATCATGTTTGTTTTTCAGGTATGTAATTATTTATACTTTACTGTTTACTGTGCTTTATTGTTAACCATTGTTAACCATTTTTTTGTCTTCAGGTACGCCATTCACGACTTTGAGTGGTTATACCAGAATGATGCCTGCAGGTTTAGGTATCATCTTGGTATCATTCTTTTCAGCCAGCGGTCGGCTTTCATGTAAAAGCAATCCTAGCGGCTAATTAGCCTCTAGACTGCTTTTACAAGCCGTGGGAGGGAATGCCCCCCCCCCCCCCACCGTCTTCCGTGTTTTTCTCTGGCTCTCCTGTCTCAACAGGGAACCTGAGAATGCAGCCGGTGATTCAGCCAGCTGACCATAGAGCTGATCAGAGACCAGAGTGGCTCCAAACATCTCTATGGCCTAAGAAACCGGAAGCTACGAGTATTTCATGACTTAGATTTCGCCAGATGTAAATAGCGCCATTGGGAAATTGGGGAAGCATTTTATCACACCGATCTTGGTGTGGTCAGATGCTTTGAGGGCAGAGGAGAGATCTAGGGTCTAATAGACCACAATTTTTTCAAAAAAGAGTACCTGTCACTACCTATTGCTATCATAGGGGATATTTACATTCCCCGAGATAACAATAAAAATGATTAAAAAAAAAAATATGAAAGGAACAGTTTAAAAGTAAGATTAAAAAAGCAAAAAAATAATAAAGAAAAAAAAAACAAAAAAAAAAAACACCCCTGTCGCCCCCTGCTCTCGCGCTAAGGCGAACGCAAGCGGCGGTCTGTCGTCAAACATAAACAGCAATTGCACCATGCATGTGAGGTATCACCGCGAAGGCCAGATCGAGTGCAGTAATTTTTCCAGTAGACCTCCTCTGTAAATCTAAAGTGGTAACCTGTAAAGGCTTTTGAAGGCTTTTAAACATGTATTTATTTTGTTGCCACTGCACGTTTGTGCGCAATTTTAAAGCATGTCATGTTTGGTATCCATGTACTCGGCCTAAGATCATCTTTTTTATTTCATCAAACATTTGGGCAATATAGCGTGTTTTAGTGCATTAAAATTAAAAAAAGTGTGTTTTTTCCCCAAAAAATGCGTTTGAAAAATCGCTGCGCAATTACTGTGTGAAAAAAAAAAATGAAACACCCACCATTTTAATCTGTAGGGCATTTGCTTTAAAAAAATATATAATGTTTGGGGGTTCAAAGTAATTTTTTTGCAAAAAAAAAAAACTTTTTCATGTAAACAATAAGTGTCAGAAAGGGCTTTGTCTTCAAGTGGTTAGAAGAGTGGGTGATGTGTGACATAAGCTTCTAAATGTTGTGCATAAAATGCCAGGACAGTTCAAAACCCCCCCAAATGACCCCATTTTGGAAAGTAGACACCCCAAGCTATTTGCTGAGAGGCATGTCGAGTCCATGGAATATTTTATATTGCGACACAAGTTGCGGGAAAGAGACAAATTTTTTTTTTTTTTTTTTGCACAAAGTTGTCACTAAATGATATATTGCTCAAACATGCCATGGAAATATGTGAAATTACACCCCAAAATACATTCTGCTGCTTCTCCTGAGTACGGGGATACCACATGTGTGAGACTTTTTGGGAGCCTAGCCGCGTACGGGACCCCGAAAACCAAGCACCGCCTTCAGGCTTTCTAAGGGCGTGAATTTTTGATTTCACTCTTCACTGCCTATCACAGTTTCGGAGGCCATGGAATGCCCAGGTGGCACAAAACCCCCACAAATGACCCCATTTTGGAAAGTAGACACCCCAAGCTATTTGCTGAGAGGTATAGTGAGTATTTTGCAGACCTCACTTTTTGTCACAAAGTTTTGAAAATTGAAAAAAGAAAAAAAAAAAATGTTTTTTCTTGTCTTTCTTCATTTTCAAAAACAAATGAGAGCTGCAAAATACTCACCATGCCTTTCAGCAAATAGCTTGGGGTGTCTACTTTCCAAAATGGGGTCATTTGGGGGGGTTTTGTGCCACCTGGGCATTCCATGGCCTCCGAAACTGTGATAGGCAGTAAAGAGTGAAATCAAAAATTTTCACCCTTAGAAATCCTGAAGGCAGTGATTGGTTTTCGGGGTCCAGTACGCGGCTAGGCTCCCAAAAAGTCCCACACATGTGGTATCCCCATACTCAGGAGAAGCAGCTAAATGTATTTTGGGGTGCAATTCCACATATGCCCATGGCCTGTGTGAGCAATATATCATTTAGTGACAACTTTATGAAAAAAAAAAAAAAAAAAAAAAAAAAGTGTCACTTTCCCGCAACTTGTGTCAAAATATAAAATATTCCATGGACTCAATATGCCTCTCAGCAAATAGCTTGGGGTGTCTACTTTCCAAAATGGGGTCATTTTGGGGGGTTTTGTGCCACCTGGGCATTCCATGGCCTCCGAAACTGTGATAGGCAGTGAAGAGTGAAAGCAAAAATTTACACCCTTAGAAATCCTGAAGGCGGTGATTGGTTTTCGGGGCCCCGTACGCGGCTAGGCTCCCAAAAAGTCCCACACATGTGGTATCCCCATACTCAGGAGAAGCAGCTAAATGTATTTTGGGGTGCAATTCCACATAGGCCCATGGCCTGTGTGAGCAATATATCATTTAGTGACGACTTTTTGTAAATATTTTTTTTTTTTTTTTTTTTTGTCATTTTTCAATCACTTGGGACAAAAAAAATAAATATTCAATGGGTTCAACATGCCTCTCAGCAATTTCCTTGGGGTGTCTACTTTCCAAAATGGGGTCATTTGGGGGGGTTTTGTACTGCCCTGCCATTTTAGCACCTCAAGAAATGAGATAGGCAGTCATAAACTAAAAGCTGTGTAAATTCCAGAAAATGTACCCTAGTTTGTAGACGCTATAACTTTTGCGCAAACCAATAAATATACGCTTATTGACATTTTTTTTACCAAAGACATGTGGCCGAATACATTTTGGCCTAAATGTATGACTAAAATTTAGTTTATTGGATTTTTTTTATAACAAAAAGTAGAAAATATCATTTTTTTTCAAAATTTTCGGTCTTTTTCCGTTTATAGCGCAAAAAATAAAAACCGCAGAGGTGATCAAATACCATCAAAAGAAAGCTCTATTTGTGGGAAGAAAAGGACGCAAATTTCGTTTGGGTACAGCATTGCATGACCGCGCAATTAGCAGTTAAAGCGACGCAGTGCCAAATTGGAAAAAGACCTCTGGTCCTTAGGCAGCATAATGGTCCGGGGCTCAAGTGGTTAAAAGATATAATAAAATATTTACAAAAATGTCAGGGTGTACTCACTTTTGTGAGATACTGTATATGTCTACAGGTGTCCGTATGTTGTGCCAGACACCTGTGTGATACAGGAACAAATAACTCACCAAAATTGGCCTTGCTTACAAAGCTGTCAATGGTACTCCCCTTCATAATAAACCATGAGGTTGTCACCATATATAAGGGTGGCAACTAATACTGATAATATTACATATAATGATCTTACAAGGATTGACAGGCAAACTCACAAATCAACTCTACATTGGCTATATGTACCATACTGGCCCCAGGGGTGAGAGATTATGCCACTTGCCCACTTAACATGTACTGTCACTGTTGGTATAGAGTGGATATAAAGCTTAAACCCTGGGCACCAGGCAATAAAAACCCTTGGGTTAGTGCTTGGTCAAATTTGGAGCTTAGTGTTATGGCCTTCCTTTGTTAAATATTCTTTCCACAAAGCTCTTGCATCCTGCCCATTCAGCTTATTTAACTCTGTGGGTATAGGATATGTATAGCGCTTAGAATGTGGGGGGTCTGACAGGATATGGTTTATGAACCAGAAGACAGCCCAACACTGTAACCATCAACCCACAACAGTATCTTCTATAGCAGTGATTCTCAACCTCTGTCCTCAAGTACACCCAACAGGCCATGTTTTAGGAATTTCCCTTAGATAAAATAGCTGTCCAAAATACCAAGCCATTGACTCTGATTCAAAGCACCTGTGCAAGATAAAGGAAAACCTGCAAACATGGCCTGTTGGGGGTACTTGAGGACTGAGGTTGGGAGCCACTGTTCTATAGCACGCAGGTGAACAAAAAACAGGAAATCGCCCCGGGACTTTAAATGAGGTGAATGGGGTTAGCCAACAATTGACAGAGTAAATGCAGTTTCAGAATTTATTAAAATTGTCATGCAAACATAAACAACATGAATCATAGCCAAGCCTCTGAAATGATAAATACAAGTAAAAAATGTAATTACACGTATCATGGTACAAAATGTAAATTGCAAAGTACACAAGCATGAAATGTATCCCAATGCGTTTTGACAATTGGTCAAGAGGGTCCAAAACGCATGGCCCTACACTCACCAAAGGCTGAATCAGACTACCAAATGCTGAATACCCAGAGGCGGCAGTAATGAGCATCCGGCTCGGGAGCTGAGGAGACAGAGGAAAAACCAACCCAACAGAGCACAAACGGAGGGCGGACATGGCCGGGATGGGGGTGTGTGTCAGCAAAGATCTCCCAGTATCTATTAATAATGGCAACTGAAACACAAATGCATATGTATCAATAGATGCTGTCATAACAGCATAGAAGTAAAGTAGTCTATGATATAAGTATGTATATGCATGAACCAAATGTGGTTCAATAATGGTATGGGCTTAGAATCTAGGGGACAATAGAGAAAAAAATAAAAAAATAAATTAGTAAATAAATACAATGTATAAATGAAAAAATATGACACAAACGGTGTGATAGAGTGTGTGTCCCGCATAGCATGTATCCAAGTCCATTGTATATGTCAGCTAAAATAAGAATATATGTATATCAGTTGGTACTATACCAACAGAGTAACCATGAAGTGTACAATGTAATGAAAAATATATATATACACATATGAACCAATGTTGTTCAAAGCTAGATGGACTTGGAAACTCTGAGACAGTGAAATAAATGAGATGAATGTGTAATGGTGTGTGCACGAATGAACCATGTGAGTAAACATAATAATGTGTGAGACAATATATATATGGCAGACCATGCTAAAGTTAAGTGCTCAAATGTGAAAGGAGTGAATGGATGATTAGCATCCATCAAGGAGTTTGGACTCACCTTGAAAGAAGTGAAACTGCTGCGTGTGAGTGAAACAGGAAATAAGAAGTGACAAACAGATCCCAGCCATGACTAGCCCTCAATTTACATTCCCAGAGGGCCCAGTGAGCTCCACCTCAAACAACATGTGTGCGTGACAAGGCACGCGAACGTGAATGACTCTCGCCGGCAAATGGAGGTGCGCCTGTGCATGAGTGATGGCTGAAAGGGCTACGGAATAGAATAATTGTATGTAATGAATAGTTGGCTAATGGTGGCAGCAGACCAGGTTTGGGCTAAATGGGTGTCTTCCACTCGGGTTCAATAGACAAAAAGGAAAAGGTCTGATGTCACTTGCAAACCACCTCCATCCCAATATATGCAACAAAAAACAGGAAATCGTCCCGGAACTTTAAATGAGTAAATACAGTCTCAAAAGTTATAAAAATTGTCATGCAAACAAAAACAACATAAATCATAGCCAAGCCACTGAAATGATACATACAGTAAAAAAAAAATGTCATTACACGTATCATGGTATAAAATGTAGAATGAAAAGTATCCCAACGCGTTTCTCAAGACCATGCCCTATACTTACCAAAGGCTGAATCAAATTACCAAATGCTGAATACCCAGAGGTAGCAGTAATGAGCATCTGGCTCGGGAGCTGAGGAGGCAGAGGAAAAACCAACCCAACAGAGCACAAACGGGAGGCAGGGTTGGTTTTTCCTCTGCCTCCTCAGCTCCCGAGCTGGATGATCATTACTGCCGCCTCTGGGTATTCAGCATTTGGTAGTCTGATCCAGCCTTCAGTGAGTATAGGGCCATGCGTTTTGGACCCTCTTGACTAATTGTCACAATACCCTCTCTGTGTTGATACTTATTTGGTTTATTATACCCCCTACAGATGTACTACACACGCATCTACCTCTGATGAAACGAGCATGGTCTGGCAAAACGCGATATTTTTCAGGCCTGTGTACTTTGCAATTTACATTTTATACCATGATACGTGTAATGACATGTTTTACTGTATGTATCATTTCAGTGGCTTGGCTATGATTCATGTTGTTTATGTTTGCATTTTGAGACTGCATTTACTCTGTCAATTGTTGACTAACTGCATTCACCTCATTTAAAGTCCCGGGGCGATTTCCTGTTTTTTGTTGCATATATTGGGATGTGTCAGGATGCACCCGCCAGCAGACAGATTCACCTCCCCAGAAGAAGCCTGAGGCGTAGAAGAGTGCGCATTCCTATTGCTCATAGGAATCAGGCTGCGGCACATAGAAGTGTGCATGCGCGAACTGGATCGCAAACAGAAGCCGCCGCGCACCTTCAGGCGCGCCGGCGCTTGTCCACACCTGTAACCGATGCTGGTTCCAAGTGAGCCTATTTGAACCCAGCCAGTATCTAGCCCCAGTGCTGCCTTGTTTTCAGCTTCAGTGTATCCTGTTTCCTGAGAACCTGTATCTTGATCCCTGTTATCCATCCGTCTTGTCTTGACCATCCCTTGTACTCCACCTGTACCAACCTCAGCTTGTCCTGTGACCAATCTTCTGTCTTCTCCTTGGCACCTGCACTACTGATCCGGCTTTGACCTGGCTTGTCTCCTGACCATGATCCTGCCTGAACCCAGTATCCGATTCTGCCAGCCGTGTATGACCCTGCCTGCCTGACCTTGCTACTTGTTGCTGTCATCTGCACCAGCTGCCTGCCTGTCGGTCACTTTGCTGAAGCTTTCCTGTGACTTCACCAGCCCCACTTGGACAAGCCGCCCTGCTGCCAGCAAAGACTTCTTGGCACTCGTGCGACTCTGCACTCTGGGGCCCTGAGTCAGAGTGGAAAGGGAAGCCTTGCTCGTCCATTCAGGCTCTTCTACCAGGTATGTGTTAGGATGGAGGTGGTTTGCGGGTGACACCAAACCTTTTCTTTTTTAGGTCTATAGCACGCAGGTGGGAACCCCTTAGGGTCTCTATTTCTAAATCTGCATTGTTAATTCACAATTGGATTTGTATTGCATTCACGAGTCTCCATCATGAGGGTACATTACCCAACCATCTAGTGATTGATACTGGGCTCAAGATCGACAATAATACACATGAGTAATGACCAGCAGTAGATATGTAGTATCAAGTAGTCCATGATAAAGTCCCACACACACAGTGGAACTAAAACGCCACATTTGGAGGTCCTCATATGCTTATTGATTCTTGCAAACCTAAACCAATGTCAAATAAAAGTGACATGTGCAGATGATTTGCAGAGTTAATTTCAGAACTGTTGATTTGAACTTAATAAAAAATTAATTTAAAAATATTAAGGAACAGGTTGCTGTTGTTATGTCGAGTATAAACAACTGAAAAGACTCAAAAGTCCCACCTACCCTATTGGTAACAGCGTGCCAGGGGATGTCATACACAGACATCCAATACAGGTGATCAGATTGTTGGGCTGCACCAAGGAATCAGAAATAAACGTGTAAGTGAAAAAAAGTAAGTTTATTTAAGATAAAGACACAAGTGCAAACCAAACAGCAAACTATAAACAGTAATAAGTGCAAAACCCCCAAACACCTATCTAACTAAAAAATTATAAGTTCATAAGCACAAGAAACAAACATAAATAACCCAGACAGGGACAAAAGCAAAAGGGGAATAGAAGCCAGGTAAGGGGAAACAGACCGTAATGGGAACAGGGAGCAGGTACAGGGAACGGGTCACAAGGACAGGGTACATGGAACAGAGTCCAGGACAAAAGCAAGAACAAAAGCAGGTTCAGGCAGGGACAAGGCTAGCAGATGGAATTATGAAGCATTTGAGCCTTGGTTAAGGGCGGGCTTATAAAGTCCAGCAAACCCCAACAGGTGTGCTTGATAGCTAGTTGATAGTCTTGGCAGGGAGACACCTGCTGGTGGCCACCAGAACTACACCTTTTGGTACTGAGCGTAACAGTGCCACCAACAGGTGAAACCAGTAATGACACTGTTCCTGACACAGCGCTACTTATGCTTTATACATAAGACTATAAACATAAGAGTGTGTATTGTATATAGAATGAAAGGGAAGGCGCTGTCTTCACGTGTAAAGGAATAAGAAAAGGAACAGGAATATGTGATCATGCTCATATATCATTCCAATAAATATCAATTGTGAATACAACATTTAGAAAGCTGAAAATCCATAAGTGAAATTGGAATGTACAAATATATATAACATTGCGATGTGCATTAATGGTGAAATCAATGTATAGCAACCTGAGAGTCCATAAGTGATAATAATCCCAACACCAAAAAACAATTGCTCATAAATAGTATCTAGTTCTTCCACCACAAGTGCTCAAGGGGAAGGTGGCAACTCACCAGAGGTGTTTGACCCCTTTTTACAGGATGGTCAAAAGGCGCATTTGGAATACCAATTTGATTCCACTGTCAGCACCTCTCGACTCCAATGGCCCCTCTGGATGAAGCTAGGATAGGAAAAATTACTCCACATGGATAAAAGTCTCATACTGTAGTTTTCTTAATAGGTATAAAAGCAATGTGTAGATATGGCTGATCCTACAGTGGTGGTGTGTGATCCATGTTTCGCTCTGGATATGGTAGCCTGTTTGGGGTATCAGGAATATGAGGTATGAGGAATAACATGTTAGGTAAGAAGGCTTACACAATGTTTTGGTGGAGACAATATAAAATTATTAACTAAAAGCCAGTAATCAGTAATAAAACATTTGAGGTCAATGTCTATATTTAATCCTATAGGTTGAGGGGATTAGAGTCTGTATATCCATTGAGTTTCCATCTGGGACACATTTTTTTTGTCATATCTGTGCCTCTCCAATGTTGGCAAACTCTATCAATGCCCCAAAATCTAAGGAGAAAGGGATCCTTATTGTCTACCAACCTAAAGTGGTTGGATACACTATGATATTTGAACCCTTTCTTCATGTTATCCATGTGTTCCTCCACCCTTTTGGCGATTGTTTCTAGTGGTTCTGCCGACATCTTGGAAATTGCATGTGCACATTAAAAGGTAAGTGACATATCTAGTGTCACATATGATGAACTGTTTGATATCATATTCATCACCTGTGACAACCGATGAGAATTGGGTAGCCTTTATATTTTTGTCGCAAGTGGTCCTACAAGCTTTACATCTTTTACATTTGTAGAATCCTGTGTGATCCAGAAAAGTGGGAGGCCTCTTAGGGGGTTTGGTAACATTTTTACTAGCATATTGCGTAGCCCTGGTGCTCTCCTGTAGATAAACTTTGGTTTGGTTGGGAGGATCTTTTTAAGAGTAGGGTCTTTTTAATTATTTTTTCTACTTCTTTATATCGAAGATGAAATCCTGAAATAAACGCAAGGTTGAACTGATCCCCTGTTTGTTCCTGAACTTTTGGTCCTAAGAGGGTGTGGCGATCCAGTTGCCTGACTATTTCTCTAGTGGATTCCAGCAGTTGTTTGTTGTATCCCCTTTCTATCCAGCAGTGTGTGGTCTCAGCAGGGTTGGTGATGTTGAATCTCTCTAGACCAACATTGGTCAAAAGGATGCCCTTAGTGCCACTTCATGGGCACTACGGAAATATTCTAATTATTATTATCATTTGGGAGGATTCACAGGAAGAATTGGAAAGGTTTTTGAAACACATGAATCATAACAAGTATCATATCAAATTTACCAGCACTTGGCATCCTTCATGTAGTCAATCTTTAGATTTATACCAGGCTTTATACCAGGCAGGATCCAGTTTGGGAACCCACACCCATTTCAAAGACACTGACCATAATAGATATATATATACACTCGTAGTTGCCATTAACCGAATTGGGTGAGAGCAATGCCAAAGGGGCAATTTCTTAGAATCAAAAGAAATTGTGCAAGAGAGGAAGGTTTTATGGCCCAGATCAACATGATGATAGGTAGATTTATAGAAAAGGGATACATCAAACAACAACTCGAATCCACTAGAGAAATAGTCAAGCAACTGGATCGCCACACCCTCTTTAGACCAAAAGTTAAAGAACAAACAGGGGATCAGTTCAACCTTGCGTTTATTCTTTATGTTGTATTCACAATTGATATTTATTGGAATGATATATGAGCATGATCACATATTCATGTTCCTTTTATTATTCCTTTACACATGAACACAGCGCCTTCCCATTTATTCTATATACACTACCACTAGTGATCACTTCACTTTAAAGGGACAGCTACTTATTTGTTAATTTTCCACATACAGACATCTTGGTTCACATTCACAATATAAGAGTGTGTATAATTGTGAATCATGCGCAAATATAAAACAGATCAATATCATGTGCAAACATAACAATACTGAGTCTGTCTTCCAAGATGGAGCACATGTAAAATGGAGTTGAATGTCAAGATGGAGACTCTCAATGCTGATGATGCTGGTGCTCCAGCATCTCCCTGAGCTCTCCTAGTTATCTTTCCAAAAACGTTTTAACCTAGGGATCCTCCTAGCAGGTGTAGTTTGTAGGGCAATACTACCGAATAACTATCTGTTTGCATAGTCCGTAATGTAACTTCACCACTAGGTGGCATTCTAAGACTAAAGATTTGTGTATTAGGTTTTTGGAAATAAAAAAGGTGGATTTCTTTGATTCAGTCTTAAAACGGATAAAATCTTTTTCTCTTTAGTTCATCAACGGACACAGCGCTCCATTAATCTTGACTATAGGGTTATATCGTCTCCCGCAGGAGTAGGACTGGGCAGAACAAAAAATACTTGGCTAAGCCCATGGGCCATCCTCAGCTGGTATATAACCCCCTCTCTGCTATAGGCATTCAGTTAGTTTGTCTAGTCAGGAGTAAAGACTTAGGCTCCCTGCTGGGATCTTTTGGTCCTTGCAATTTTTTTCTTTTCCTATCTTCAGTGCATCTTTTTGCTTTTTTCTCCTGTGAGATCTATAATCAACTGCCAGGCTGGGCAACGGTCTGGATAATCTAGATCCAGTGGTCCCCCCAGTCCGGCCAGCGAGCACATGTAGACTGCAGCTGGCCGCGACATAGCCTTAACGGACGGAGGCTGGCCCACGAGTTAAACATCTCGCAGGGTCGCATACAACCGGGCTCTGGTCCGAGTCGCAGTGCCCCCTGGCAGACAGCCCCCCACTTCGGTGGCTAGGGGTTCTGTCTGGAGCGATACCCGCATCCATGGAAAGGTAAGTGAATGTCCTTGGGGGGGGGCTCATGTGGTGGTGAATGCACTGCCTTAGCAAGTAAGGAGTGCAGTACCTGGGGTCTGGTGGGGGTCCCAGTGCAGAGGGCGCAGCGAAGACTCCTGTGTGGCTTCCCAGTCTGCCAGTGTTTTGTCAGATTTTGTAACGGAAGTGACGTTACATCGCGGCCATCTTGCTACACCCCTCACTCGGCCACAGTAAGGATACAGTGAGAAGGCAGCAAGCGGGCATCTTGTTACACCCACCGGAGTCATGCATTTCATACTTATTTTTAACAGTAAAACTGAGCTTATATAGTGAAATACAGGATTTAGAAATCCGTCTGACTGTTCGGATGAGAAGATACTACAACCTGGAGAGGTGGTGTGTCTACAAGCTTCAGTCAAGCTCAGTTATGAACAACTGGGCCCCTTTGTTGTCCTTGAAGCTGACCGCCAGGGAGAGGACACGGGAGTGGGGGGAATCCCAGAAGTCATATCAATTAGAGCTCTGCAACAGAGTCATGGGAAGATCCCTGTCAGCATCCAGAATGTTACAGCCGCGCTGTTGAAACGGCAAGCCTGAATGCTGTTAGTATAAGTAAATCCAGCCACCCCAGTCTTACCATCTGGTTTGGGGAAGGGAGAGAAGGAAGAAATCTCCATAGAACAGTTTTACACACAAAACACCACACTATCACCTGAGTGGAAAGAAAAGGTCAAAGCCCAGCTCCTAAGATGGCAGAATATGTTCTTGAAAGATGAGTTTGATGTGGGGTGTGTGCGAAAAGTGCGCAGCACAGGATTTCCCATTCAGGAAGACAGGCCATTCAGGGAAAGAGTCAGACAGATCCCTTTGGGGGACCTAGAAAAGTTACATGAGCAGCTGGCAGAATTGAAGAGATCAGGCATCATTGGGGAGTCTAGGAGCCCTTATGCCTCCCCCATAGTGGTGGTGCGGACGAAAAATGGGCCCCTGCGGCTGTGCATTGATTATCGGACGCTCAACAGGAGGACCATTCCTGCTCAGTACTTCACTCCAAGGAGAGAAGATGCCCTACAGAGCCTATTGGGGGCGCAGTGGTTCAACGTGCTGGACCTGAAGAGTGTGTAATATCAAATCCCCATGCGCCCTGAGGACAGGGAAAAAAACGCTTTTATCACCCCAGTAGGGTTCTTCAAGTTTGATAGGATGCCTCAAGGTCTGTCCAGCAATGTTCCAGAGACTGATGGAGAAGACAGTAGGGGACATGAACCTAATCAATATGTGGATGTAAAAACTCTCAAAGAACTTGAAGAGTGTCTATAAAAGGTTCTGAGGAGACTCCATGATGAGGGATTGGAGCTGTCCCTGGAAAAATGTCAGTTTTACCAGCTTTCAGTTCATTACCTCTGCCATGTTGTCTCCGCTGAAGGAATAGCTACCAGAAGCTGGAAGCTGTCACCTTTTGGCCAACGCCTACCAATGTAACTGACCTTAGGTCATTCCTGGGATTTTGCTCATACTACAGGAGATTAATTGAGGGATTTGCTAGAATAGCCTGCCCCCTTAATGAGTTACTGAAGAACGAGGATGAGAATGATGACCCAGACCTAATGAAGCCAGACAAACATGGAGGGCCCAGGAAGCCTCGGGAGTCAATCCAAGAACAGTGGACTGACCCGTGTGAGCAAGCCTTTTGGCAGCTGAAGTGGAGTCTAACAACTGCTCCTGTTCTGGCCTATGCCAATACAGCCAAGCCATATGAGCTGCATGTTGATGCCAGTCGAGGTGGGCTGGGCAGGGTACTGTATCTGTATCAGGAGCACGATGGACACCTGCGGCCTGTTGCTTATGTGAGTCTTGCACCTGCTGAGAAAAACTACCCTCACAAGTTGGAATTCTTGCTTCTGAAGTGGGCAGTGATGGACAAGTTGAAAGACTACTTGTATGGTGCAGACTTCATGGTCAAAACTGACAACAACCCACTGACGTACATACTCACCACAGCAAAACTGGATGCCACTGGGCACAGGTGGTTGGCCGCCCTATCAGGGTTCTGCTTCAGCCTAAAATACTAGCCAGGAATTGGAAACAGAGATACTGATGCCCTGTCGAGGAGACCCTATGCCTTGGAGATTTCCTCTGAAGAGTGGACTTAACTAACTCCAGAAGGGATACAAGCCTTGTGTCAGGCAGCAGAACATCAGGCCAGAGGAACAACTGGGGCAGAAGCCATCAGAGTCTCAGTGGCAGGTATCCCCAAATACTACTGTGATTTGTCCTAGATCAGGGATAACGGCCTACCTAAGCATTCAGATAGGGACTTAAGAAAGGACCAGATAGCAGATCCCCTCTGTAGTTTAACACTGAAGGACCAACGCCCAAATCTACTGCTAACAGACTCTCCAACAGGAGCACGACTAGTACACAAGGAATGGGATCGACTGCAGTTACGCAATGGGGTGGTCTACCGAAGGGGCCCCTCAGATTATCCTGAAGATAAGTGGCAGCTAATCTTGCCGAGAACGCATAGAGAGACCGTGCTGACTGCCTTGCATGACAATCATGGCCACTTAGGGCCTGAGAGGACATTCAAACTGGTGTAAGACCTGTTCTATTGGCCCTGTATGTGGGCTGAAGTTGAAGGATATTGTCACTCCCGCTTACGGTGTATACAGAGGAAGATTTTAATCCACAGAGCTGCCCCAATGGGCCATCTGCAAAGTCAAGGACCACTGTATTGATTTTCTGTGTTTGGAGCCTGACTCAAGTGGACAGGGAAATGTTCTGGTGGTGACCGACCACTTCACTTGGTATGCCCGGGCATTCCCAACTAAGGACCAGCAAGCATCTACGGTGGCCAAAATTCTGATAGAGAAGTTCTTTGTCCACTACGGCCTACCTCAGAGTATTCACTCTGACCAGGGGAGAGACTTTGAGAGTAGAAGTCAAGAACCACCCCTACCACCCTCAAAGAGATCTCCAGCCAGAACGCTTTAATCGCACCCTCCTGTATATTCTTGGGACTCTTACGGCTGAAAAGAAACAGCATTGGAGCAGGCACATTGCAGCTATTGTACACACCTATAATAGCACTGAAAACGATGCCACAGGTTATTCACCATATAGGCTGATGTTCGGTAGGGAAGCTCGACTGCCAGTGGCCTTAGCATTTGGCACCTCTTTAGATCATACCTTGATGGTGTCACACAGAGGATATGTGGATTGCCTGAGGAAGAGTCTGAAGACAGCATATGAGAAAGCCCAGGCTGCCTCAGACACCTGGGGCCAGCAAAACAAGCAAAACTTTGACCTAAAGGTGAAAGTACATGATATGCAGCCTGATGACAGAGTGTTACTGAGGAACTTGGGCATCCTTGGGAAACACAAACTGGCTGATCTGTGGAAGTCGCAGCCCTACATCATCTGCAAGCAGTTGCCAGGACTGCCAGTATACCAGATTTGCCCAGAAGGAAGCACAGGCCCACTAAAGACCTGGCACTGGAATCATCTGCTACCTTTATCAGAAGCAGTTTGTATACCTCATCAACCAAATCAACAGCCTACTCAAACCATCTCTCAGGTATCACCTCCAGTAAACAGGTCCCAATCCTTGCAACCAAACATGGATGCAGAAGACAGTGAGGATGAAGAAATGGGCATGGATTGGCTGTGGCAGTCTATGCTGGGAGAGACTGCCACTCCCAGAGAAGCAGACGCGGGAACCCTCAGGCCTGATGAGTTCATCCCACAGGGGGATGAGTTCATCCCACAGAGACAACCCTTGGCAAGCCAAGGAGACATTCTGATTTCCCTAACTGTAGAAGACATAGAAGCTCCTCAACCTTCTGCAGCATCAGAGGAAGAGGCTACTATACCCGAAACACCTAAGCCCAAAGAGCAGATAGGAATGCAAACAATTTACCCACCAAAAAGGCTGATATATGATATTTTAGGCGAAAGTTCTGAAGAAGCGATCTTCACATTTCAGAGAACACACATCCTGCCGACCCTTCCCACTACATATTTAGTGGAGGGAGACTCCAACTCACCCCCTGGCACATCTAGGTGGGCCATCCCAATATTGGTGGCTTGTGGGCAGAACAACCTTCCCTCTTATGACAAATGGTAGGAGGCTCCTGTGTTGGATTCATACATGCATGCAAATTGTTTGTTTTCTTACATGTACTAACCTTTTTTTGCCTCCCATTGCATTTTGAAAGCATGTAACAGGTTGTGGACATTATTGTTGATAGACTCTTTCCTTCCTTTGGGGAGGGGAGTATGTAGCAGGCATGTTGTAATGCAATTTTTCCTTTTGGCCACAAGATGAAGACAGAGATGCTGACTGGTCCTTCCAGAAAACTGAGAGAGAGAGAGAGAACACTGGGAAAAAGGGGAGTTTCAGGAATTGCTGAGGGGACAGAAGAGAGGGAAGTACTGAGGTAAAAGAGAGAGAGAGAGTGCTGACAGGAGACAGGGGAGAGGAGATTGCTTAAAAGAGAGGGAGATACCAAGGCTCAAAAAGTCCTTTGCCGGGACACAGTGACACTTAACAGTGAGGAGAGGAGGAGTGTGTGAGGGGAAAGAACTGAGGTGCCAGAGTGAGGAGAGAGACACACACTGACACCAGGGACTGTGTTCCCCAACAGAGGAGGAGGGAGATCCTGAAGCCCTTAAAGCTTTTCCAGAGACTGCCAGGAGAGTATTGCCTGGAGACGGAAGAGTCAGGACGCCTGAGGGGAGCCAGGAGCAGAGACAGCCACGTGGTCCACTACTATTTAGTCCAGGGACCCTACTCAGCAGCCCAGCACCGCACAGCTCAGCAGAGACGACCCACGCCCCTCAGGGATCGAGATACCCATCCAGGTATCAGGTAAGCCGCTGACTGTTCACCTTGCGAGTTTTGCTACCAGTCATCTTGATCAGCCATCAGCAAGAGATCCAGTGCCTTACAACATTACTAGGAGCATCAGGAGCCTGAACCAGCACCTGGGACTATTGTTGTGTCATCGCACAGAGGACTGGTGAGCGGGTGTAAACCCAACATCCTTCTTGACACCATACTGACACTGCATGCAGACACCAATTTCCCTTTTTAGTGTCACGGAATACTTGTTTGGAGCTGCCATCTATAGTAGTTTGCCCTTTTAAATCTCTACATAACGGAACATTCTAGAGGATTACTGCTCAATGCAAGCTTGTTTAAACCTTCTCTTAAAACAAGGGCTCCACCATTTGCTAGCCGAAGACACTAGTATTCTTCGCCTCAGGACCTGAAACATTACAGAACTGTGCTTAATGTACTTGTGTAACCCTTTTCTTTTCGTTGTGTGTCTGCCTCTCAAAGGTGTTTGCGGCCCAAAAGGAGCTGAGAAGTTGACAAGTCTTCTCTCCTCCCTCTCAGTGCCTGTGTTAAGGGCATATAGATTACTGCCCTTTCTATACCTGCAGTTGCTAAATATTGAAGGTTGTCTTTTCTAATGTATTAGTTATTTGTAGCAAGGTTTAACAGTGTTGTAAGTTTCCATATGCTTTAAACTGTGCTAATATAT
Source organism: Aquarana catesbeiana (assembly GCF_042186555.1). Lineage (NCBI taxonomy): Eukaryota > Metazoa > Chordata > Amphibia > Anura > Ranidae > Aquarana > Aquarana catesbeiana. Next base: position 85,722,666 of record NC_133330.1, on the reverse strand, counting down.
TCAACTTGTTTATCACTACCAGGTGCGTGTCTATTTTTGGTGATATTCCACAGCCAGGATAACGGTATTTACCACGTGTCCTTAAATGTGTTTGCAGTAATTTTATTTACCCGGGTGTGTCAGAGGAGCTGAGGTCATTCTTGGAGTTGAGGCGGAGATTAGAGAATCCAAATTCACCAAGCGGCTCCTTCGGGGGTCGCGCTACACGTGGATCAGTGATCCCTACTATGCTGAAGGCAAGGAATTCGACTCCTAGCAAGATATACCATCATACGTGGAAAACGTACATTTCTTGGTATGAGTCGATTGGCTTGCTCCTTTTCTCTATCTTGGATCCTGGCCTTCCTTCAACGGGGCGTTGAGCAGAGGTTGGCCTTAAGTACCATCAAGGGCCAGGTCTCTGCCTTAGCAATCTTCTTTCATGCCATGCATTCTTTAGTTCGTACCTTTATTTAGCCATGTGGCTCTGCCTGTACAGTCTCTTTTGCCACTGTGGGATTTAAACTTAGTGCCCTCGGTTCTCCAGAAACCTCCTTTTGATAATATTCGGGGAGATTTCCTTGCCTATGTTTTCCCAGAAGGTGGCATTCTTGGTGGCTATAACATCAGCCTGGAGTGTGTCGGAGTTGGAGGCATTATTCTGTCGTGCTCCCTATTTGGTGGTCCACAGAGATAAGGTGGTTCTTCGTCGATGTCCATCATTCCCACCTAAAGTTGTCTCGGACTTCCATCGCTTTTTGTAGTTACACAAGGACCAAGGAAAGGGCTGGCCGCTTCTTCGGGTGCCATCTCCAGATGGATCAGACAGATTTTGACTCAGGCCTATTCTATTATTCCTCCTTTCCCTGTCACGGCGCATTCTACTTGGGCGCTTAGTACTTCTTGGACCTTCCGTCATCGAGCATCAATATCTCAGGTTTGCAAGGCGGCTGCTTGATCGTCTGTGTTTACTTTCACCAAATTCTACAAAGTAGATGTTTTGGCATATGAGAAATCTTCTTTTGGTCGCAAGGTTTTGCAGGCTGCTTTTTAAGAGGGGCGTTTCCCTCTTTAAAATTTTTATTTCAGATGGGGCTCCTGTGTCCTGGTTGAGCTTCTGTGACCCGGTTAGGGCTCTTGTGTTTAGCCTTGGGTTATTTTCCCTACCTCTCATTTTCCTTTTGGCACTGCTTTTGTACGTCCCTATAGTCAGGATTAATGAAACTCTGTGTCCGTCGATGAACTAAAGAGAAAATAGGATTTTTGTACTCACTGTAAAATCCATTTCTCTGAGTTTATCGATGGACACAGCACCCACCCCTCTGGTGTTTTGTTTCTTCCAATGCTATTTGCTACTAAACTGAATGCCTCCTGCAGGAGGCAATATAACCCTATAGTCAAGATTAATGGAGTGCTGTGTCTGTCGATAAACTCAGAGAAAGGGATTTTACGGTGAGTGCAAAAATCCTATTATATCCCTATATTTAGGGTTGGTGGCATTATTTATAATTATTAACTTTTGGTATGATAGTATCCAAAACATGAAACCTTGGTTAAAATGATGCCTTTTTTATTATAGTGAGCCACCTTAAATTATTATACAACTAAAAATATTTTGTACACACTTTATTTTATTCCCATCTTACTCCTGAGAATGTGTAGATTATGAAACACATTTCTTATTACAATGATTACAGGGAAAACACATACAAAATTGCATTTTTTTGGATATTGTGCTGCCTTATATACAGTGTGTACGTGTGTGTATATATATACATTATCTCACAAAAGTGAGTACACCCCTCACATTTTTCTAAATATTTTTATTATATCTTTTCATGTGACAACACTGAAGAAATTACACTTTGCTACAATGTAAAGTAGTGAGTGTACAGCTTTTATAACAGTGTAAATTTGCTGTCCCCTCAAAATAACTCAACACACAGCCATTAATGTCTGAACCGCTGGGAACAAAAGTGAGTACACCCCTAAGTGAAAATGTCCAAAGTGTCAATTATCTTCCCTCCCCGGTGTCATGTGACTCTTTAGTGTTACGAGGTCTCAGGTGTGAATGGGGAGCAGGTGTGTTAAATGTGGTGTTATCACTGTCACTCGCTCATACTGTTCACTGGAAGTATAACATGGCACCTCATGGCAAAGAGCTCTCTGAGGATCTGAAAAAAAAGAATTGTTGCTGTACATGAAGATGGCCTAGGCTATAAGAAGATTGCCAAGACCCTGAAACTGAGCTGCAGCACGGTGGCCAAGACCATACAGCGGTTTAACAGGACCGGTTCCACTCAGAACAGGCCTCGCCATGGTCGACCAAAGAAGTTGAGTGCATGTGCTCAGCATCATATCCAGAAGTTGTCTTTGGGAAATAGACGTATGAGTGCTGCCAGCATTGCTGCAGAGGTTGAAGGGGTGGGGGGTCAGCCTGTCAGTGCTCAGACCATACACCGCACACTGCATCAATTTGGTCTGCATGGCTTCCCAGAAGGAAGCCTCTTCTAAAGATAATGCACAAGAAAGCCTGCAAACAGTTTGCTGAAGACAAGCAGACTAAGGACATGGATTACTGGAACCATGTCCTGTGGTCTGATGAGACCAAGATAAACTTATTTGGTTCAGATGGTGTCAAGCGTGTGTGGCGGCAACCAGGTGAGGAGTACAAAGATAAGTGTGTCTTGCCTACAGTCAAGCACGGTGGTGGGAGTGGTCTGGGGGCTGCATGAGTGCTGCTGGCACTGGGGAGCTACAGTTCATTGAGGGAACCATGAATGCCAACATGTACTGTGACATAATGAAACAGAGCATGATCCCCTCCCTTCGGTGACTGGGCTGCAGGGCAGTATTCCAACATGATAACGACCCCAAACACACCTCCAAGACGAACCACTGCCTTGCTAAAGAAGCTGAGGGTAAAGGTGATGGACTGGCCAAGCATGTCCCCAGACCTAAACCCTATTAAGCATCTGTGGGGCATCCTCTAACATCCGCCAGCTCTGTGATGTCGTCATGGAGGAGCAGAAGAGGACTCCAGTGGCAACCTGTGAAGCTCTGGTGAACTCAATGCCCAAGAGGGTTAAGGCAGGGCTGGAAAATATTGGTGGCCACATAAATAATTGACACTTCAGGCCCAATTTGGATATTTTCACTTAGGGGGGTACTCACTTTTGTTGCCAGCGGTTTAGACATTAATGGTTGTGTATTGAGTTATTTTGAGGGGACAGCAAATTTACACTGTTATACAAGCTGTACATTCACTACTTTACATTGTAGCAAAGTGTAATTTCCTCAGTGTTGTTACATGAAAAGGTATAATAAAATATTTACAAAAATGTGAGGGGTGAATAGTGTTTTTCAAAATAACCAAGGCACTTAAAAGGAAGCCTTTATTTTGTAGAAAACATAATGATCGAAATTAGAGAACAGCAATGACTGTAGAACTAGGAAAGATTACAACTAAAATTTCTGAAGCTTACAACAACCAACAATTAGTAAGAAGTGTACAGGCCCTTACTTTGAATGACTTGAGCACATCTGCGGCCACAGGCCATCACTAGTCTCTCACACTGCTCTAATGTGATTTTGTTGCACTCTTCTTCCAGGCTCTTCCACAGTTCGATGACTGTGGTGGGTTTCTTATCCATAACTTTGTCGCCAAGGATTTTCCAGAGGTTTCTTTTGAGTTTAGATCAGGACTCTGAGCTGGACCATTTCATTATTTCAATGTTTTCAGCTTCCAGGAACTGCTTTACCCGTTTTGATTGTCATGCATGTAAATTGCTGGCTCATTTGCTGATGAATGCAGGAAAGGAACCGCATGTTGTCGAAGAAGGTTCTGATAAACATTTGCATTCACTCTGTAATGTAGCTGTATAAGAGGCCCAACTCCTGCTGCAGAAATCATCCCCTAAACCATGATGCTCCCACTTCACCTTTTACTAACTCCTTTACACACTGTGGGTTCAGTCTTTCCCCAGTTTGACGACGAATATAATGTTTCCCTTTGGACCCAAATGAATTAAACTTGCTTTCATCAGTAAAGTGAACTTTGGACCAGTTCTCCTCTGTCCACACAACATGCTCCTCAGTCTAGCCTTTTGATTGTTTCTGCTAATGAGAGGTTTGGTCACTGCAGAGTAGGCTTTCAGTTAGACATGTGCACAGCCAAAAAATTTGTTAATTTTCATTTTCGTTTCATTAGTTTATTATTTTTTTCGTTTTTCGGGTCATTCGTTATGACCGCGATTCGTAAATTCATTCATTCGTAAATTCGTAAATGCGTTCATTCGTACATTCGTAAATTCGAACATTCGTTCATTTGTACATTTGTACATTCGTTCATTCGTACATTTTTACATTTGTACATTCGTTCATTCGTAAAATCGTACATTTGTAAATTAGAAAATTAGAAAATTTGTAAATTCGAAGTTTGAAAATCCAAAAACCCGAAAATTCAAAAATCTGAAATAGTAACTAACTATTAAATTATAGGTATTGTAATTTCCTTTCAAATTTGACTGTCAGTGAACGTAACAAATACAAATTTATCCGAAGTTACGAATTATCCAAAATGAATGCTGCATCTAAACAAATGGAACGGAACAAATTAATAATAAATAATAATAATAAAACGTTGTTATTATTATTATTGTTATTTATTATTATTAATTAATTACGTTCCATTCCGTTTTTTTGGATCATTCATAACTTCGGATAAATTTGTATGTGTTACGTTCACTAACAGCCAAATTTGAAAGGAAATTACAATACCTATAATTTAAAAGTTACTAGTAATTACTAATAGTTAGTATTAGCGTGGAGCCAATAGCTGCCCTTTCGCTTATACTACATTACTACCATTAACTACCTTACATATCAATTGGATTGTACCAACTATTCAGGGCTACAGCTATTTATCATGGAGACAGGCTTCAATGAATTTGGTCATCTATAATGTTTACAGTATGAACTAATTATGTTACTATATTATGGGATTATGAGCCAATAGTTGCCCCCTTATTTTTATAATTGCATTATTACCTTATATATCAATTGGATTTTATCAATCAACCAGGGATACAGTTATTTATTATGGAGATATGCCTTAAATGAATTTGTTTTTTTACAGTATGAATTAACTATGTTATTATTTTTACTTTTGTCATATTTTTTATATAATTAAACCACTGAATGCCAATTGATGTTATGTAATGCTTTCATGCAACGTCTTTAGTTCTATTATTCTAGGTACGCGCCATATTCATTGTTATTGCGTTATCTCCCGGGGTGCATGGCTCATACAAAGTCCCACCCTTTTTCTTTTTGTTCAAATTATCAGGGATGGAGGCGCTTGGCTCTACATACCTTGCGCCTCATATAAAGTCCCACCTGCTGCTCTGTTTTTATCTTTATTCAGGGATCTCTCACTGACCTGTCAGTCCAAAGTCCGGAGCCGAGTGCTCATGATCTTACTAGGAGCCCATCCTTAGATCTGACTAAGATGAGTAGATCTTTACAGGATACCCTAGCTGAAGGACTCAAAATGCTAGGGGAAAGATTTCTGAACCGAAAAGATAGAGATAGACATCCACCCTGCAGGGCCTGGGTCCCTAGCTACTCCACACTGACAGCATCTTTGGTAGAGTTGATCCATGGAACCCCCATGGCAACTCAGGACAACATAACATGGACTGATCAGACTGTAGACATGTTCTTAGAGTTAAAAAGGGTCCTTGCTGGATCCTCAGTACTAGGTCTACCCAACTATGACAAACCATTTGTACAGATAGTAGACTCGAGAGAAGGACACATGACTTCAGTCCTGACCCAGGAACATGGTGGGCGACAGAGACCAATAGCCTACTATTCTACTAAATTTGACAGTGTTGCCAGAGCATTGCCACCTTGTGTACAAGCTGTGGTTGCAGCAGAAGAGGTAATAAAGGCCTCTGCTTCCATTGTGTTATATCACCCTCTGACTCTCAAAGTTCCTCATGCAGTGTCTGTAATTCTATTACAGCAAAAGATCTCCCACCTTAGTCCAGCTAGAAATGTGCACTGTTATTAACCCCTCCACATTGTTACCAATACCAACTGATGGTGAACCAGATGATTGCACTGTAGAAATAGCAGAAAGGGTGCTACCTAGGAAGGATCTGAGTGACACACCATTAGGCAACCCTGATATGGTACTGTATGTAGATGGTTATGGCAAAAGGAATCCTGATGGCACATGTGCGATGGGATATGCTGTAGTTTCAGACTCATCCATACTTGAGGCTAAATCCTTACCAAAACACTATTCAGCACAAGTGGCAGAACTTGTTGTTCTGATAAGAGCATGCATTCTTTCCAAAGGTAAGGCAGTAACCATCTATACCAGTGATGGCAAACATTGGCACCCCAGATGTTTTGTAACTACATTTCCCATGAGGCTCAAGTACACTGCAGAGCGCATGAGCATCATGGGAAATGTAGTTCCAAAGCATCTGGGGTGCCAAGGTTCGCCATCACTGATCTATACAGACAGACAGTATGCCATTTCCACAGTACATGTATTTGCACAACAATGGAAGAATAAGGGAATGGTGACCTCTAGTGGAAAACCCATCTCACATACTGACTTTATACTAAAAATTGCTTGATGCGATTCAGCTATCTAAACAGCTAGCCATCTGCAAATGTCAAGCACATACCACACATACCGACCTGGTATCGTAGGGAAATCAAAAAGCAGATGAAGCTGCAAAAACAGCAACTCAACAACAGATACTCTTACAAAACAAGGAAATACCACAGGTAGAGTATACAGTCCTCATGCAACATGTAGCACCACCTACTGAAAAGAAATTATGGCAGACAAAAGGATGTAAATCTGTTGATAACATCTACATGTCTCCTGAAAACAAATCTGTATTACCAAAATTTCTGTTCAGATATGCTGCATTGTTGACACATGGACTGACTCATGGCATGGTAGCCTTGTTAGAAAAAGTATGCACAGCATATGGATTCACTATTTATTCAAAAACTTTTTGCTCTCAGTGTATCATATGTGCAAAACACAATGCCCAAGGTGGCATAAAACCACAAAAAAGGGAATTTCCTTATGCTAGGATATCCATTTCAACACATTTGCATGGATTTCATTGAACTAGACAAATGTGAAAGGAAGAAATATTGTTTGGTAATCATAGACGCCCTGACCAAATGGGTGGAGGTATTCCCGACAGGAAGTGCAGATGCACAGACTGTGGCCAAAGCATTACTAAGATACATAATTCCTAGATTTGGAATCCCCGAAAAGATCTATAGTGATAATGGACCACACTTTATAAAAAAAAACAATACAACATCTAACTGAAACTATGGGAATCCAAGTGAAATACCATTGTGCCTATCATCCCCAATCAGCTGGATTGATGGAAAGACATAATGGCATTCTAAAAAGCAAATTGAGAAAAGCCATCGAAGAAACAGGGAAAAGTTGGATGTATTGTCTACCATTAGCTGTAACTAGCATGCATATCACACCTACAAAAGAAGGGTTAAGTCCATTTGAAATGATACATGGTAAACCATATAAGATACTATTATTACCAAATGAAACTCCTACTGAAGAGTCTGAATGTACACTAGCAGAATACATGTCTAGATTGTTGAAACAAAAACATAATAATGATGTCTGTTCTGTTCCAGAAGGTCCAATTCAAGAAGAAGAGAAAGTGCATGTGGGAGATTGGGTCTTGATAAAAGTCATAAAGAAAAAGCATTGGCATTCCCCAAGGTGGGAGGGCCCTTTTCAAGTCCTTCTAACCACCCCTACGGCAGTAAGGGTTGCAGAAAGGTCTATCTGGATTCACCAGTCCCATTGTAAAAAGGTCCTACAGGCAGAGTAGGGTCAGCAGGCGACGGAACCCCAGTAAGTCCGGCTACAATGGGAGGTCTCACACAAGGTGGGATCTGTCTCAAACCAGTGAAAACTCCCTCACCCTGTCCCCCGGAGTTCCATAGCTAGTTAGGATGAAAGGGATAGTGATTATCTTGGGAATACTGGTGACTCTAGGGGAGACGTCTATACAAGGGGGCAGAAACTGGAAAGTGAAAGGTGGCCACAGCACCGGTCCCTGCCAGATCGGATGACGCACCCCTGTGCTTCCTCTCATCTACCTAAGGCACTACAATGATGAAGTCTATGCTTCCCCTCCTATGGATACTTGATGCTACATTTTTTTGAGAGGTGCCAGGCTGTGGCCGAATGCTGTTTCCAAACTCAATTTAGATACTTTATACCCATGACCAGATTGTGATCATTTGCATATAATCACTACTGATAGGTTTATGCATTTTTACCTTACCCAATTGGATCTCTAGCTCCTGAGGAAGCGTTCTGCGGAACGCGAAACATGTAGAGCAACTAGAGAATATTTCACCGCGGATTACCAAACCTGCTGCATTTTGTTTGCCACAATTGTGTACCTATCTACTGTTCAATGCCTAGGGGAAGTATTTCTCCTATATATGAACTAAGTGATTCATGTATACATTTATAATCCTCTTTATGCTATACAAATCTGCAGGATAGGATCCTTACGGTGTATGACTATTAGGGTTTACATTCAGCTTGAATTGTTTTTAAATAATCTATGTGTGTCCATTGTCTTTTATAATTTTCTAATAAAATACCTTTATCAAATTTATTTTTTGTAGTCTAATACCATTGTGCCTCCAAAGTCCCATGTCTAGAATCTTTTTATCTGGAAAGTGAAAGAACCTCTAGAGTGGGCAAGTACTGGAAAGGCTTTGAACCTAACATTCATAGAAGGAGTAACCAGTACCATTTTATTTGATTTCTGCCAGGTTGTGGACTGTGGAGACATAACCGAAGCTAGTAAACTCTTACGGGCAGACAAATATGTTTGTTATCTCCCAGGGAGAACTGTGTGCTCAACATGGGACCAGGTTCTGTGGACCACGGCCCATTAAGATTGGGGGTATAATCTTCCACATATAGGAGGCCTAAAGGAAAGACTGACTAAGGAAAGCAGCTAATTCCCCCTCTACTCATTCAAAAAATTGCAATCAACTATTGATTAGGGACCAGAGGCTGTATGCTATCGGTGCCTGAATAACGGGTACAGACCCTACAGGTAAATTCTTCTTGGAAGTAGTAAAAAAATGATGACACTCGGGGGGGATAGAAATAGACTTAAGGAAACTAAAAAGGGAGAAGAGGGTAACCTAAAGGTAGAACATCTGGGAGAAATTGTCCGATTCACTAACCTTACTACTGAAGTAACATTAGCACTGGAGATGGGATATGCAGATAAAAACGAATAGCCCTGAGGCCTCAAGATATTCCTGAATTCTATCAAAACTTCCCCCTCCCCTGCCCCCACAGGAACTGAGTCTATGTTATATAAAGACGCATAAAAGAGATGAAACTCCGCTGCTATTGCTTGGGAGTCCACTATCTGCTTATCGCCTGTCTTTATAGAGTGAACATGGCGTAAATCTTGTTGTTTCTTTAGTTGTCTAGCCAATAGTCTCCCAGCCTTATTCCCCTGTTCATAGAATCGGTGGGCAAAGTATCTATGTTTATTTTGAACTTTTCTATCGTGAAGCTGTTTTAAGTCTACCCGCAGTTTCTCCAGTCTCTGCATGTCCCCAGGTTTTAAATGGGCTTTATGTTTAATTTCAAGTTTATGTATTTCCTCAAGGATCACAACCATTTCCCTCTGTCTCTATTTTTTAATACGCAAACTCATTGAGATTACCTCCCATCTGATGACCTCCTTGTGGGCTTCCCATACCACTTGGTCAGACACTTCCTCTGATATATTGGTCTCAAAGTATAGGGCTAATGTGCGGGACAAGGATTCCACATTCTGTTTATCACCCAAAATAGATTCATTCAATCGTCATGTTCTTTCCAGGCTCCCAATCGATGCCGGACATATCGTTAAACTTATTGGAGCATGGTCTGACATGGTGATTGACTCAATAGTTGATGAATTTACATAATTCAGATAATATTGATCGATCAACAACATGTCGATCCTTGAATATACATTGTGTACTTTGGAGTAATAACTGAAATCCCTGTCCCGCTCATGCAGCACCCTCCAACTGTCCAAATGCAGAGATTGTAGGCGCTGTTTAACGCCTTATGAGACACAAAGGTTTTCCCCGAAGAGGTATCTAGACTAGGGTCCAGGGTAATGTTAAAATCCCCTCTCATAACCAATAGACCTTCTCGGAACTTCCCTAAGATATCCAAAGTTTTAGATAGAAATTTAACAGTAAGGCTATTGGGGGCATATATAGTAGCTAGGGTATAACACTGGCCCTGGATCTTTCCTTTAACAAAAAGAAAGTGGCCCTCAGGATCTACTTGTATTTCTGTAGGTACTAGGGGACATTGTTTGTGTATAGCTATTGTTACTCCTCTAGCCCTATGAATAGGTGAAGGTGCATGAAACCATTGATTATACGGAAAAAGAGGCATATGAGGGGCCGACCCTGCCACCAAGTGCGTCTCTTGCAAAAAAAACTATCTCTGCCTTCATATAATGCAGTTCATATGCTGTTCCATTCAACCAAGGCTGAAAAAGTGTTTGATAGGGTGAACTGAGACTTTTTGACAGAAACCCTCAGACACATTGGTTTGGGCCAGCGGATGCTGCATTGGATCCAGGCTATTTACTCCCAGCCTTCCACTCAAGTGAAAGTTAATGGCCATCTCTCTTCCCACTTCGAAATCACAAACAGGACTCGGCAGGGCTTTTCCCTGTCCCCCTTAATTTTCATCTTGACCCTGAAGCCCTTTTTGAGAAAGGTCAGAAGTAACCCGGACATCTCAAGCCTAATTACAGGCTCTTCTCTGTCCCCAAAGGTCGCAGCCTACGTGGACGACTTGCTATTTTTTCTATCTAATCACCTTATCTCCTTACCAAATCTGATGTCAGAGCTGAAGTTTTACAAGGCCTTGTAGTTTTTCCACATCAACTATCAAAAATCAGAGATGTTCAATGTCTCCATGTTGGCTTTCTGACTGCTCTTCTCTAGACCGACTTTCCCTTCAAGTGGGCCTCCTCCCATAGCAAGTATCTGGGTATTTAAATTCCCAGGAGGTTGGAAGACGCCTTTAGGCTGAACTTTCCACCACTACTTTCCTCAATCAAAAGGGATCTTAAAGCCTAGCAGATTGGCTCATTTTCTTGGTTCGGGAACTGTAGCATAGTTAACATTTATATCATGCCCCGACTGCTATATTTCTTACAGGCCCTGCTGCTTGGTATTCCGAGTTCTTTCTTCTGAACAATCAATAGGACAATCCTCAATTTCCTCTGGCCTTAGAAACTCCCTCGACTTCCCCAGGCTATACTTCGCTGCTGGATGTGTCCCTCTGTCATGCGGCTTGTCATTTGACTAGAGTGCTAGTCAATGGATCTACCATCATGGATCTACCAAGCAGTGGGTGCAATTGGAACAAGCCATGGTTGGAAAACCACTGGAACCACTGCCCTTGTGTCGCACAAACTTCGCTGTCTCCGTGCACACCCACCCCACTGTCTGAGAAATTTTGCTCTAGTCTGCTCTAAGGTATTCCGAACCTCCTCCTTCTCTCCAGACCCCTCACTTCTATAGTTGAAAACCTCACCTTTAGCCCAATTTTGCTTAATCCGAGATTTTAAACCAAGAAATCCACTGGACTTTATCAGGCTCAATATTTTATTTGGGACAGACGTTGGGTTCCTAAACAACAGATTTGAAATGACTCAGTATTTTCGGGGCTATGCTTTTGACAAAAGCTCCAGCTGACACACGTTATTGGATACTTACCCTTTGCTGAAGCCTTTTGCCAACGCCTGACTCTGTTTGAACTTCTGTGTGCAGACAGTTTTCAGTTGCGACACGTTTTCCCAGACCTACCGCATGCTCGTATCCCTACCCCCAAACTTTTTGTTATCCTACATCTCAAAATGGGAACGTGATTTAGGGTTGAGCCTCAGGGATAAACAGGTAGAGAGGATCCTCCTGTTCACTTACAAAAAGCTATCAGTTCCTTCTCTGCATGCCTTCTGGTCGAAAGTATGTTGCATCATTGATCACGCTATACTGTCAGACTCTGCGTTTTTTCTCCTGCATCATCACCATATCTCTGAGAAAATCTACAGACGTTCCATTTTACCAATTTTGCTCACTGCAGTGAAAAGCTGTATACCGCTTTTTTGGAAGCAGACACAAGCACCGTCAATCCTTCTCTGGCTGAAAAGAGACTCAGAAATTAACAAGATGGGGGACCTGGTGGCCATGGAGAGGGGCCTGCGGGACACATTTATCAAAAAGTGGTTCTATTGACACGAATTTCAATACTCGGATGAGTACCCATCCCTGGAATTGTCTTCATGTGACATTTGGAGGTCGCACTGGACTGTGCAGTTAGGGGGCAGAGGGGTGGATACAGCTTTATTCCTCTCCGCTTTCCCTCTTCTCTCTCCCTTCCCTCCTGCCTTTCTTTTTTTTCACCCCCCTTCCCCGTTTCTATTTCCCGGCTTTTTCTCTCTTTCCATAAACTAAAAAACACAAGGTACAGAGACAACCAACCGCCTTGTTCTCTGGTCCCCCAGCGAACTTAGCATGTACTATATACCCCTTTTAGATGAGTTCTCGCTGTTCTAATGGTTATTATATCTTATTGTAATATGACTATGTGCGAACATCGTTCCCTCCTTTTGAACCTTTGATCTTACATGTCATTATGTAAACCACACTTTTTCTGTATTGTTGCCTTGTGGGGAAAAATAAAGAATTGAAAAAAAATGTTTGGGTTATGCCGCGTACACACGGTCGGACTTTTCGTCTACAAAAGTCCGACAGCCTGTCCGACAGACTTTCGACTGACTTTTGGCGGACTTGCGGCAGACTTTCTAACGAACGGACTTGCCTACACACGATCACACAAAAGTTCGACAGCCTAGTAGGCGGTGACGTACACCAAGTCCGACGAGACTATAAAATGGAAGTTCAATAGCCCGTACGACACCCTTTGGGCTCCTTCTGCTAATCTCGTGTTTATCTCGTGTTAGTAGAAGTTTGGTGAGAGACGATTCCCGCTTGTGAGACTCGTATTTTTCAGTTCGTTTTAACTGTTGTTCAGTCTGTGCTTGTGAGGTTTGTATCTGCTTTTCAGTGCGTTTGGTCAGTTGGCATTGAGAAATCTTTGTTTTATTGTCCGCTCGTTGCTGATTTTCAGGTCGCTCTTCACAGGCCTTGCTGTTCTTCAGTGCGTTCTGTTAAGTGCGTTCTGACCAGCCGACCGTTTTGAAGCCATGTTACCTGTACGTACTCGTCGTAGAGCTTGTGCATTGTATGTGCTTGGTGCTGTAGTTCATTCTTCAGCCCAAGACCAGTCCATGAAAAGGGCGAGGAGGAGTTCATGGACCAAGAATTGGTTGCTCCAGCGTGACCAGTTCTGTCACATGCCATTGCTCCGTGAGATCCGTGAGAATAATCCTGAGGATTTCAGGAACTTTCTCCGGATGACGGACCCCGTTTTTGACCGTTTGTTGGCTTTGCTTACCCTTTATATCAGCAGGCAGGATACCTGCATGAGGCAAGCCATCACTCCGGAGCAGAGGCTAGTTGCCACGTTGCGGTGCTTGGCGACAGGGAGAAGCCTGCAGGACTTGAAGTTCTCGACAGGCATCTCCCCCCAGGCTCTGGGGATCATTATCCCAGAGACCTGTTCTGCCATCATTCAGGTCATGCAGAAGGACTATATTAAGGTAAGAGTTTTTTCTTTTATTAGCATCACATGTTATTTTATTTAATCTTTGATAATGTAATGTATTTCTTAACTCAAACACTACTTACCATCATTGCAATATAGTGTGAATGTCCCCTTTTTCTCCTCATGCATGCTGTAATTTTTTCCTGTTCTTTTTTTGTCATGCATGTATATTTGCCTTCACTAACCTCCCCAGCATACAATGCTGGGCACATATCCACCTAGTGTACTCAGTTTGAATGTATTTAGTCAGCTGCATTGTATTTTGTTTCCCCTAAACTCCATCCAAATAGTGTGTGTGTCATTAACTAGATTTCCAACCCCCCCTAAACTCCATCCAAATAGTGTGTGTGTCATTAACTAGATTTCCAAACCCCTCCCCCCCTAAACTCCATCCAAATAGTGTGTGTGTCATTAACTTAATTTCCAAACCCCTCCCCCCCTAAACTCCATCCAAATAGTGTGTGTGTCATTAACTAGATTTACAAACCCCTCCCCCCCCAAACTCCATCCAAATAGTGTGTGTGTCATTAACTTGATTTCCAAACCCCTCCCCCCCTAAACTCCATCCAAATAGTGTGTGTGTCATTAACTAGATTTCCAAACCCCTCCCCCCCTAAACTCCATCCAAATAGTGTGTTTGTCATTAACTAGATTTCCAAACCACTCCCCCCCAAACTCCATCCAGATAGTGTGTGTGTCATTAACTAGATTTCCAACCCCCCCCTAAACTCCATCCAAATAGTGTGTGTGTCATTAACTAGATTTCCAAACCCCTCCCCCCCTAAACTCCATCCAAATAGTGTGTGTGTCATTAACTTGATTTCCAAACCCCTCCCCCCCCCCTAAACTCCATCCAAATAGTGTGTGTGTCATTAACAAGATTTCCAAACCCCCCCTAATAATTTGCTATAATGTTCTGTGGTGTTGATTTTTACAAAGCAAATATATGTTGCACTTTGCAAAATGCATTTGCACTCTGCAAGTGCATTTGCTCCAGGGCTTTAGTAAATGAGCAGAAGCTCTGCTGATTTCCATCATCCAATCATGTGCAAGCCACAAAGTGTTTGGATTAATTGCCCTTGCATGTGATTGGGTACTCCTTGCAACATGAAGCCTTTTACCTTACCTCATTTACTAAGCTGTGGAGCAACTGCACTTGCAGAGTGCGACAACTGCACTTTTCAAACTGCACAGTCTTGTATCCTTTAGTCAATAAAACCCTGCGTGTCCTTAAACTTTTAATTTCTAATTTCACCACCCCCTAAAATGTAACAATGTGCCATCAGAGGGGGTGAGCAATCTGATAAGTGTGCCTTTCCATATTATTTATTCAAGAAGATTTCAATTATTTAATGTTATACTGATGCTGGGCAATAATGTTTTAAATGTATAATGTTCTTGCAATGTTCTTTTCTAAATTACTGAGTTTTGTTTTATTGTTTGATTCCCCAGTTTCCTTTAACGCCACAGGAATGGCAGACTGTGGCATCCCATTTTGCCACCCGTTGGGACTTTCCCAATTGTGGAGGAGCTATAAATGGGAAACATGTCCACATCGTGCCACCACCCCATTCGGGGTCATACTATTTTAATTATAAGGGGTTCCATAGTATTGTCTTAATGGCGGTGGTGTCGGCACAATATGAATTTCTCTATGTGGACGTGGGGAAGAATGGCCGGATGTCGGATGGAGGAGTATTTGCCCAGACGGAGTTCTGCCAGCGTCTCCAGAGTGGTGGCCTGGGATTGCCACCTGATGCGGATAACGTGGAAGGACTCCCCCTTGTCTTCATAGCAGATGAAGCCTTCGCTCTGAACAAGCACCTCATGAGGCCATTCCCCCAAAGAACCCTCACCCCGGAGAGGAGGGTTTTTAATTTCCGGCTGGCCAGAGCAAGAAGAGTTGTTGAGAATGCTTTTGGGATTCTGGCCAGCCGGTTCCGCCTGTTTCAGACATCCATAAACCTGGTGGAATACAAACTTAATTTCATCATTTTAGCGTGCTGCATCCTGCACAACTTTTTGAACAAACATTCTACAAATTATATTGTGCCAGTTGGGCCTGAGGCCGGACTTATTAGTGACAATCTG
This sequence comes from Aquarana catesbeiana, assembly GCF_042186555.1. Lineage (NCBI taxonomy): Eukaryota > Metazoa > Chordata > Amphibia > Anura > Ranidae > Aquarana > Aquarana catesbeiana. Next base: position 85,706,792 of record NC_133330.1, on the reverse strand, counting down.
ACAGGCCTGGATACTGTCCGTACTGGCTTGGCCCCCCAAAATGCCCGTCAAGTTCGAGATCAATATGTAAATTATTTTATGGGTAGGGGGGCCATTGCAATGCCCCAGGATATTTAATTTCTCAAAATAAAAAAATCTTGATGAAATATTGAATTATATTTATTGCTTGCCTTTCTTTTTGGCTTTCTCCTAGGTTATGGTAGAGCACTTGTAGTGCCAAGTGTATTTTCCTTGACTAAATAAGCACCATTGTCACTGTAAACAACTATTTTAAATTTAAACAAACTGATACTGAGCATTGAAATAACAAACCACACATTTAGTTAATTACTAAACAGATGTTTTAATATTCTGTATACATTCACTTATGCATTTGTAAAAAATGTTGATAGTCAAAAAAAATCTATATATTTACAAATTTGGAACAATATAATTGGGTCATTTTTTTTTTTACTATATAATTTTTTTTTTGGGGGGGGGGGGGGTTAACAAACAGGCCTCTTTTTTATTTTTATTTTTTTCTTGTTTTTTTAAAAACAGGCCTCTATTTTTTTTTTTTTGGTTTTTTAAAAACAGGCCTTTTTTTTATTTATTTATTTATTTATTTTTTTTGGAAAACAGGCTTCTATTTTTAAATTTTTTTTTTGTTTTTGGAAAACAGGCCTCTATTTATTTATTTATTTATTTATTTTGGTTTTTTAAAAACAGGCCTCTCTTTTTTAAAGATTTTTTTATTTTTTATTTAAACAGGCATATAATTTATACCAAAAAAAAAAGAGAAGGCCCAGAATGGGGTCAGCAAACAAGGAAATGAAGAACATGATCGATGTTTTTTGGGTTGAAAAAGGGCATTTAGATTCGACCCAAAGCAATAAAATTGAATGAAAAAAAGATGTGTTTAGAAATATGCAGACATACATAGATTACCTTACCATAAGCTGGTGTCTCAGACACTGACCTGGTGGGGTGCCCATGTTGCATACTTCATCAACATCCTCGGGGGTGGCGCTGTTGCTTGAGTCAAGCACAACCAGATCACCTAAAATAGAGTTTAAAATTTTCAATAAAAAATATGCAGCCATACATCGATTACCGTAAGCTGGTGTGTCAGACACTCACCTGGTGGGGTGCCCATGTCGCCCACCTCTCCTTCCTCCACATCCTCAGTGGGGCTTGGGCTGATTTCCCAATTATGTTGTTTCGGTTGGGGGGGACTGGGTTCATCTTGGCTGAGTCTTTTTTCCCCTATGTGAACCAAAAAATTAATATACTTAGCACACAGATATTTTAGTACATAGTAATCTTCAAACATTGTAGTGAAGTGGTGTACAAATTGTCTGTTTGTGTAGAGTTCCTAGTTTAATACATTTTTAATTTTATAAAGACATATCTAGATAGATAGATAGATAGATAGATAGATAGATAGATAGATAGATAGATAGATAGATAGATAGATAGATAGATCGATATCTATATATATCTATCTCTAAATATCAATAGATATATAAATATAGATATATTTAAATATATATAGATGTGTGTGTATATATATCTAGAGATAGATAGATCTATCTCTAGATCTCTCTCTCTCTCTCTCTCTCTCTCTCTCTCTCTCTCTCTTTCTCTTTCTCTCTCTCTCTCTCTCTCTCTAGATATATATATAGATATATATCTATATCTATATTTATATATCTACAGTATATATATAGATATAGATATATATCTATCTATCTAGAGATAGATAGATACATTAATAAAAGATCTTGGTCTGTATATATGTAACGAGGTTTATTAAAAGATCATTTCAAACGATAAAAAAAACTCGTACAGTAAAGAAAAGCACATGGAGCAGTATACAAGGTAATAAACAGAAGATGAACACACGACAAGTACTTTACTTTTTTTCAGCACTTTACAGATCCGTCTGTACTGATCCGGCTCCCGAACCATCTTTTCCAAATCTGATCTTTCGAGAGCCGTACCCCAAAAGAAAGATGTAATGTCTTCACCACCTTCGCCATTATTTTGGCTTTTCTAAAATTAGGCCGGGCGTACGGTCCATACTTCCCATCATAGCCATTATTTTGCAGAATTGCCACCATTTCCACCATCTCTTTAAAGGACATATTGGAGGCTTTAAATCTCGGCTTCCCAGATCGTGACGTTCCAGCCTCCTTGCTTTCGTCGCTACCTGAGGTAGTATACATCTGATGTGTCTCCGCCATTATTCATCCCACTACGCACCGTAGAAAGAATGGGCGGAGAATATTCGTTAAAGTAGAACGTCAGGGGCGGGCGACACAGGCGGAGTTTCAAACATGCGCAGTGTATAAAGAGAGGTATTACGCATGTGTCGTACGTACGTTCTGTGCGTAGAGTCAAGGGGCGGAGAATATGACTTAAAATAGAACGTCAGGGGCAGGCGACGCAGGCGGAGTTTCACACATGCACAGTGTATAAAGAGAAGTATTGCGCATGTGTCATACGTACGTTCTGTGCGTAGAGTCAAGGGCGGGGTATATGCGTAAAGAAAAAGAACGTCAGGGGCAGGCCAAGCAGGTGGAGTATTACGCATGTGCAGTGTATAAAACGTTATTACGTGTTGTGTCGTACGTACGTTCTGTGCGTAGATGATAGTGGACAGGGACGCTACAAAACGAAGGTAATTTTAAATTTTGAAATTTGGTCAAAACTTTGTAGCAAGCAGCCTATATGGCTTGACAGATTGATGAGGCCTATGTAGGGATAAGATGATGAGGGTTTAGCGGAAACATAAAAGTGTTTTTTGTCTTGTGTCTTTATCTTTTACAGACATTATGAATGCCAAATTTAAAGAGCCTGAATTTTTGTCGGCTTTCATTGACAAATACAGAGAGATGAGGAATCTGTGGGAGGTCAAACACCCTCAATATTATTTGAAACATGTAAGGAAGTCAACGCTGGAGAGACTTCTGACATTTGTCCAGAGGACCATCCCGGAAGCAACGATGGAGATGTTGTTAAAGAAAATTGGGATCTTGAGGAACATGTATAAGAGGGAGCATAACAAGGATTCCATGAGATCAGGAGCATCAGCAGATGATGTATATGTACCCAGGCTGTGGTACTACAATAAACTACGGTTTCTTGATGACCAGACTGAAGCCAGGGCATCACTTTCAACCCTTCCTTCCACCCTTCCATGCACTCTTCCATGCACCCTTCCCTCCACCCCAGCAGAGGCTGATGAGGACCAAGCTGGGTCTTCCATCCTGGAAGAACCGGATGTGACCATCTGGAGTCAGGTAAATTCATTTCAAAAATATTTACTGTCCTAATATTAATGATGTTAACTGGATGTTATAATTGATTAAAATAATTTTCTCCTACATATCAATTGACAGTAGTGGCCAAATATGTTTGTCAATGATGGTGTCTGATTTCTAGACTCTTTTATTAAGAGATGTATTCACATTGAATTTGCAAGTCATGAGAAGCAAATTGTGTGTCATTGATGAACCCAAAAAAAACCTCTAAAACTATGTCCCTTTTTTATACATAGGATGAGGGCAGCCAGGAGGAACGTGGGGAAAGTGGCAGGCAGGAGGAGGCCGGGCCCATGGGCAGCCTGGAGGAGGCCGGACCCAGTGTCATCCTGGAGGAGGCCGGACCCAGTGTCATCCTGGAGGAGGCCGGACCCAGTGTCATCCTGGAGGAGACCGGACCCAGTGTCAGACAGGAGGTGGCTGGGCCCAGTAGGAGCCTGACACAATCTCAAGTGCCTCCCCTCCGCCTTCATACAAAAAGGGCCAGGAAGGGGACGGTGACACAGGAGGCATCCCTGCACCTCATGCAAGAGGCCACCAATTTTTTGAGGAGCCCCCCCGAAGCTGAAGAGGCCTATGGGTGCTACTTAGCCAGCAGGCTGCTTCAAATGCAGTTGGGCCATCGACTCATTGCGAAAAACTTTTGGTGGAAATGATCCACAAGGGGCTGAACGGCGAGCTAACTGCCAATACACAATTACATGAGGCAGCCCTCCCTCCTGGAGGAAAGGCTGCAGGGAAGAGAAGAAAGTGATGACCTGGGTTCAGTCTGGTCTAACAGAAGACGCAGGCTGTTGTAGTACCACAGTCTGGGGACATCTATATCATCTGCTGCTGCTGTTGATCTCTGGGATTCCTGGACCAGATTGTGCTCCCTCTTATATGGACTTCTCAAGATCCCAATTTTCTTGTCCACAGACTTTTTCCAGCGTTGACTTCCTCTTTATTTTCTTTTGACCATAAATAAATTGATATTTGAGTTTATGAAATGACTTTATGTGTTTTAATTAACATCATTGATTTAGGCACAATGTCAAATTAACAAGGGACAACAATCTCCCTGAGGTTGCAAAAACACACACACAAAAAAAAAAAAATGTTCTAGTGGTAACTTAAAAAAAAAAATTATACATAACCAAAAAAGGTTCTTTGTGTTACCTTTATATACAAAAGAAAAAATCACAATAATCAAAAAAATGGTTCTTTGTGGTAACTTAAAACAAACAAAATTAAAAACAAACAAAAATGAAAGAAAAATGTATTTGTGTTCAATTTAAGTACAAAAATTTAACTACAAAACTAAAAAAAAAAAAAAAAAATATAAAAAAAATGGTTCTTTGTGGTAAAGATTTGAAGCATGTTTCAAATCTAAAGTCCATCAGATTTGCGGCTGGAAAAGTCCGCTGAAAGTCCGGGGAAGCCCACACACGATCGGATTGTCAGCCGTATTTTGTCCGTCGGCGTCCGTCGGACTTTTGTATACGAAAAGTCCGACCGTGTGTACGCGGCATAAAAGTATAGCCCCCTCACTCAACTTTTTTTTTTTTAAAGTGACGGCAGAAATCTTCCCGTATTATCTTTTGTTATTTTTTTTTTCAATCTATAGATATTTCATAGATATTTTAGTTTATAGTTATAACCCTCCCTGACTCTATCCAGAATGAAAGAAAAAAAGCTTTGCTATAGTTCTATAGTTATCTCAGTCTAAGAGTAAAGGACATACAAGGTCTGTAGTAATAGACCACCAGGTTATAGTCTGCCTTCGTATAACCCCACCCATGTGAAACTGCAGTTTTTTGCTAGTGTCCCGAGGTGATGAACCTCTTCTCCTCCTGGAGAAGTTCCCACACCAATCCTTTTTATTTTTCTTTACTATTTTGACTGGCACTTCTATCAAGATCCATTTCCTTATTGCCTCAGGGCTCACATGCAGTTACCAGATTGCTTGCCCTTGATGTATATATTGGAACCGTACCTGGACCCCTGCATCAGTAGGGCAATCCTTTAAAGTTTGGTCTGGGCACTGGATCCTGTGTTCAGCGCTCATCATGGCACATGCTGCAATGATGGTAGTTAGCCAAAGGGTGCTATACAGGTCAAAGGCCATGGTCAATTTCTATGGCACTCAGGCCTTGAAGATGCCTTCAAGGGTATGGCCACTGTCCTGACCTGTAGCGTGGATGAGGTGAGACAGGGTTTCCTCCTTCTTCAAAGACACATACATGGGACATCAGTCAGTGCCTGGGTTTTAGCAGCTCCTTTCCTGGACACACAATTACCCTCTCAACCTGCATCCATTTCATGAGTACCCCACAGAGAATCCCATCACTTTGTAATGATGGAGGCAAGGCACAGAGTAAAAGAAGGGCCTAATAGCACTTAGGCTACAGTCAGCATAGAGGAAAACCAGCAAAACACTCAAAGGTATAACTGTTCCCCTGCACCAGAGCAAGGGGCCCTGGTCTTGAGGGCTCAGTAGCACTCTTCTGCCTCTCCACCACCCAAATCTTTATCAGAGGAATTTGCACCTTCAGTTTTTTTATAAGAAACAAGCTAAGGCTTTATCGCCATATGCTTTATACACAGTGAGCCCACCTTTGGATTTGGTGGTATTAACTAGGGATGCACTGATACCGGTATCGGTGCCGATACTTGGCATTTTCGGGGGTATCGGTACTCGTGAATATTCACTGATACCAGAAACCGATACCGGAAGTGACGTCAGCTTGGGCGGAGCCTGGATAAGGTTTCGGCCTCTCCACGCGGCGGTGAGTGCTGTATCACTCATGACAGACATGTGTTTTGCTGCTGCTGCTGCTGCGCCTGCTACTTGGCTGCTCCACATGGCGAGTGTCCTCCTTATACCATGTCCCCTCATGGCGGCCGGTGAGTGCTCTTCTCTATTTCTAACTGTTGCTTGCTTTCTTCTTATGTGTCCCGCGGCCGGTGATTGCTGTGTACAGTACTACTAGCTTACATCATCATTTGCCTAACATGGTGGACGGCCTGTGTTAAACTTAAGTTAGTTTTGTGTCCCACATTGTCTCTCTCTCACTTGCCTAACATGGCGGACGGCCTGTGTTATACCTAAGTTAGTTTTGTGTCCCACATTGTCTCTCTCTCTCACTTGCCTAACATGGCGGATGGCCTGTGTTATACTTAAGTTAGTTTTGTGTCCCACATTGTCTCTCTCTCTCTTGTCTAACATGGCGGAAGGCCTGTGTTACACTTAAGTTAGTTTGTCCCACATTGTCTCTCTCTTGCCTAACATGGCAGCCGGCCTGTGTTATACTTAAGTTAGTTTGTCCCACATTGTCTTTCTCTTGCCTAACATGGCGGCTGGCCTGTGTTACACTTACAAGACAAGGAATTGAGGAATTGGTCGCACACTGGAACTTCAAATTATCTCGATGTCATCTTTATTGTCAAAAAAGGGTCAGACAGATACAGGCAATGGTAGACATTTCACAAGCGATAGCTTGCTTGTTCACAATCCAGAGGAGGTTCAAAAGTTAGTTCTTATAATACCTCAAAATGAAACACAAGACTGAGCATGGCGAATTTACAGCTGTCACTAGCTCTTGCACTCAGCAGCTGACACTGCAGCAAACCCTTGCCAGACGTGAAAAATTTTCCATGAATAACCCAAGGGCTAAAAAAAATTCCAAAGTAGTTTACCCAATTCATCGTTCTTGATGATAAGCCACTATCAATAGTTGACAATGTGGGTTTTCAGCCACTTATGAATCTTTTGGAGCCAAAGTACGAAATTCCCAGCCGCCGTCATGTCACAGGTGTCATGTTGCCACAATTACACAACACCGTGAAAAAACACATTACCAACATGCTACAGGAGGACATAAAGGCTATCAGTTTCACCACGGACATTTGGAGCAGTAGTGTGAGTCCCATGTCTGTAATTAGCTTAACTGCACAGTGGATTGATGCCAATTTCACTCTGCACCAAGTCATGCTGCACGCATAGAAATTTCAAGGCTCTCACACAGGCCAAGCTATAGGAAGCATACTAGAAGGAATGCTTGACACTTGGGCGATTCCCAAAAGTTCTGTCCATGTGGTAGTCCCTGATAATGGCAGAAATATGATAAAAGGTGTACAAGATGCTGGTCCTCAGAGTCTTTTATGTGTGGCACATACACTGCAGCTGGCTGTCTCACAGGGGCTTTTATCACAGCGCAGCATTACGGAGGCTGTGGGAGTTGGGCGCAAAATAGCTGAGCACTTTAAACATTCAAACCTGGCATATTCTCAGCTGCAAGATATTCAGATCCAGCTTGGTCAACCCATTAAAAGACTTCAACAAGATGTTCAGACTCGCTGGAACAGCACTTTTTACATGCTGCAGTTTCTGATAGAGCAAAAACGGGCCATTGGAGTATATGTGTGAGAACATGAGCTGCCTGCAACGATCACTGCAAATCAGTGGAATCTCATGGAGAAGATGATCAACATCTTGGCTCCCTTTGAAGAGTTGACTCGGCATGTGAGTTGTTCAGATTCTTTTGCTTCGGATGTAATTCCTGCTTTGACTGTGCTACAGCAATTATTATCTAAAGAAGTGGATGAGGACCACGGTGTTAAAACGATGAAGAACACATTGCTTGGTGCTTTGCAGAAACGGTTCTCTGACATGGAGCAAAATCCACTTTACTGCATCGCTACCTTACTCGATCCAAGGTAATCAATTATTGCTGGCTGCTATTTTGCATTGTTTTTATTTGAATATTGATGATATGATTTTGTTTTTTGGATGAAGGTGATATTTTACAGTGTTATTATCACTTGCTTGCATTAAAAAAAAAATTTGTAATGCAAGTGATAACACTGTAAAAATCTTACCTGCTCAGCAAGCCAGACAACTGTTTTTGCCATGTTCCCCGCCGTCACCTTTCCTTCTAGCAGTGCCCCCACAGCAAGCTTCCACAGTTGTTGCTTTGCTTGCATGACGTTGTCTAATGTCTTCTTCTAGGTATAAAGATCGGTTCTTCTCAAATGCCGGCAGGCAGGCCAAAGAGATGTTCGTGCTGGAAATGCAACAAATATCTTCTGTACAGGTACTACAGGCACAGGCAGCTACACCTAAGGTGCTTGAGAAACCAGCTACCAAAAGAAAGGCCTCGCACTGAGCAACAGCCAGGTACCGGTGTGACTGTGGACAGTGTTTTTCTAGAAATTTCTTATTCATCTACATTTGAGAACAGTGCTCCCACGGCTGCTACCATACAACTAGAAGCATATCTTGGAGAGGTCACTGTGCCTCTTTCGGACAAACCTCTTGAGTATTGGGCAGTCAATAAACTGCGATTTCCACTCTAGCCCAAATGGCACAAAAATATCTTTCAGCTCCTTGCAGTAGTGTGGAAAGTGAGAGATTGTTCAGTGCAGCGTCACACGTTCTGACTGACACCAGAAACCAACTTCTAACTGAACATGCAGAGATTCTTCTGTTTCTTAAAAAAAAAACTTGCCACTTGCGTTTGAATTGGAAAAGTAATCTATTGCCTATTACTATCCAACTGTAAGGCATCATGCACAGTTGCACGCTGCAGCTCAAAGCAACTGCTTCACCTGGCATTTGAGAGTTTTTTTTTTTTAGAGTTTCTTCTGCCTGTTAACTCCCCTCCATGTTGGCCTTTAAAAAAGAATAAAATATGCCTTTTTAACTCCATGCCACAACCTTTTTCCTTAAGTGAAAAAGTGAATCACCTATGGTGTGCACATTGCACACTATAGGTGGTTCAACGTGCAATGCATGGGGGACACATAGCCTAATATGGAGTGGCATAGAGTTAACACTACAGGCAAATGAAAGGCTCAAAAACAGGGAGCTCAAACGCCTGTAGGAGCAGCTACTCTGAGCTTTATTGTGCAGGTGGCCTTACTGCTGCTAAGTCCTTGGCTCCTTGGCCTTGCCATCCTGGAATGACCCTAATTTTGGTCTGTGCAAAATGTTTTTTAACGAGTTTCATAAGAAGTTGAACTAAAAGCTAGCACACTCAGGGAGTTTAAGCTTTTTTGCTGCCTGTTAACGCCTCCCCTGCATGTCAGCCCATTGCACACTAGTTTCAGGAGTTTAGTGGCAGGAAAGTTTACAGGCAGAAAAAAAATCCAAAGATTTCCATTTCCAATTTCTATGGATTTTTTTCTGCCAGCTGCCTGTAAGCTGCCCTGCCACTAAATTTCTGAAACCGTATAGTGTTCCTTGGCCAATGGCCATGAATGAACACATAGGCTAACATGGAGGGGAAGAGGTAACGGGTAGAGAAAAAAAAAAGCTAAAACACCTGGAGAAGGAGCTGCTTTGAGCTTTGCATGAGGCCTTACTGCAGCCTACATGCCAACCTAACACACATCTTTGCCATCCTGGAATGTTCTGTCTGTGAAATGTGTTTCTCTTACACATGTGTAAGAAGTTGAACTGGAAACAAACACATGTTGTGTTTTTTTTGGTTTTTGAAATGTTATAAATAATGTCTTGTGTTGTGAGTTGACTGAGGTACTGTACTGTTCTTGCTTCTCCTCATTGATGACATTGACATTATTTTTTATATAACATGTTCTGTGCAATTTGCACTTTAACAGCTTTGTGACCAGCAAATAAACATGTTTTCTTTCATAATCTTTTGACTGCGTTTCAATTCCTCATATTATGGTGAAAATGTATAATTTTTCATAATTTTTTTTAAAAACGGTCACATGACCAAAATCAGGTAACGGTAATTGGTATCGGCGAGTACATGATGTCAAGTATCGGTACTCGGTGTCAAAAGAGTGGCAATCGTGCATCCCTAGTATTAACCTTTGTCTAACAGCCCCAGAATGTTCACATCCAATACAAGCTTCTATTGGCACTAAACAGCTGGTTAAATCTAAAAACACCTTTAATTCAGCACCGTTCAGACAAGTTATTTATTCTCCCTAAACTCTTTGCTGAGTTATATCCTATGGAAATGGAATTCATTAAAAAAGGTCTGTTTCTGCAGTGGATCCTGCCATGTCCATTCTCATACAAGCATCTTACTGTTCTTGTCGACGATGTTTTCTCCTTTAGGGATGCAGGTGGGGGTGCTTTGAAACCTTATTGAAGGCATCCTTTGTTCTTACTGGTTCTGTCTTACAATTGACCATTCTGGCTATATCCATTTGTTATATTGTAGCTAACTGGACAAATGGAGAGCATGATGCTATGTCGGATACTTCTCCTAAAATTGCAGCTCATGCCTTTGGCACTGCTATTTTGTTTTGATGCCCTACAGCAGGGGTCAGGAACCTATGGCTCGCGAGCCAAATGTGGCTCTTTTGCTGGCTGCATCTGGCTCTCAATCCGCGGGTCACGTGGTGTGCCGATCCGCGGATTGAGCCCATAGGAAAGGCCGCGGCTTCGGCCTAGCTTCAGAGTCGCGGCCATCTTGGTACACCCGGCGGCGGCCTAGGTGAGCGGCGCGCTGATGTCATCATCACCCGCCTCAACTTCTCGTGGATCTGCCTGCTAGTGGTAAGCAAGCAGACAATCGTAGGGGAGATGTGGATATTACAGTGGGGGAGATGTGGATATTAAAGTGGGGGAGATGTGTATATTACAGTGGGGGGAGATGTGGATATTAAAGTGGGGGAGATGTGGATATTACAGTGGGGGGAGATGTGGATATTAAAGTGGGGGAGATGTGGATATTACAGTGGGGGGAGATGTGGATATTACAGTGGGGGAGATGTGGATATTACAGTGGGGGAGATGTGGACATTAAAGTGGGGGAGATGTGGATATTACGGGGGGGAGACGTGGATATTACAGTGGGGGAGATGACGACATTACAGTTATAATTGAAATTAGTCGATTAATCGATTTAAAAAAATCGATTAATCGAACACGAAAATTTTAATCAGTAACAGCCCTATTAAAAATATAAAACATTCTCATGTATTTCAATCCATTTATTTCCTACTGCTCATGTGCATGGTTGCAGGTGGCTGGAGCCAATCGCAGCTGTCGTCCGGGACACCACCACAATTTTATTGGATGCGTAACGTGCACGGGTCGTTGTGAGGTCAGGAAGTAAACTTCCCTCCTTTTAATCAAGTAGTCAGCTAGCTAATTGCAGAAGCCCTTTTATCGAAGAAGATGGCTAAAATAAAAAAAGATGAGAAGTATCGTACTTTTCAGCAGGAATGGACAGAGGAGTTTTCCTTTGTGGAGAGAACAGGTTATGCAGTGTATCTAATATGCAATGATAAAATTGCATCGATGAAACGGTCAAATATAAGGCGGCACTTCGACACACTCCATACTACATTTGCATCGAAATATCCTGTGGGGGACAGCAGGAAGAAAGCATGTTAAGAGCTACTGTGCAGAGTGCAAGCTAGTCAGCAGCAACTCCGTGTTTGGACCCAACAAGGTGACTCGAATTCAGCTAGCTTTGCTGGTGCTTTAGCAATTGTGAGAAATGGAAAGCCATTCACAGGTGGGGAGTATGCCAAAACATTCATGCTTAATGTTGCCAATGAACTTTTTGACGACTTTTCGAATAAAGACAAAATAATCAAACGAATAAAAGACATGCCTCTGTCGGCAAGAACTGTTCACGATCATACCATCATGATGGCAAATCAAATTGAGGCAACACAAGTGAAGGACATAAATGCAGCACCATTCTTTTCTCTCGCTTTTGATGAGTCCACAGACGTAAGCCATTTATCCCAGTTCAGCGTGATTGCAAGGTTTGCTGTCAGTGATACACTACGTGAGGAAAGTCTTGCTGTTTTGCATATGAAAGGGACAACAAGAGGGGAGGATTTATTCAAGTCTTTAACTGAGCTCGCTAAAGAACAAAATCTACCGATGGATAAACTTATTTCGATGTGTACTGATGGTGCTCCGTGCATGGTGGGAAAAACAGAAGATTCATAGCGCTTCTTTGTGAACATGAAAAGAGACCCATCCTAAGTTTTCACTGCATCCTACATCAGGAGGCGCTTTGTGCTCAGATGTGTTGCGAGCAGCTTGGTGAGGTGATGTCGCTGGTCATTCAGATGGTCAACTTTATTGTTGCCCAAACTTTAAATGATCGCCAGTTTAAAACACTGCTGGATGAAGTTGGGAATAATTATCCTGGTCTGCTTCTGCACAGCAATGTGCGTTGGTTGTCAAGAGGGAAGGTGCTCAGCTGTTTTGCGGCTTGTCTGAGCGAAATCAGGACTTTTCTTGAAATGAAAAACGTTGAGCATCCTGAGTTAGCTAAGACTGAGTGGCTCCTAAAGTTCTACTATCTCGTGGACATATCTGAACCAGCTCAATGTGAAAATGCAAGGCGTTGGAAATACAGTCTTATCCCTTCAAAAAGCAGTGTTTGCATTTGAAAACAAGCTAGAACTCTTCATCGCCGACATTGAAACAGGTCGTTTACTACACTTTGAAAAACTGGGAGAATTTAAAGATGCATGTACAGCAAGTGACCCTGCTCAAAATCTTGATCTTCAGCAGCTAGAGGGCTTCACATCTAATCTCCTGCAGTCATTCAAAGCGCGCTTTGGAGAATTTCATGAGCGCACTTGTCTTTTTAAGTTCATCAACCATCCACACGAGTGTGCAGTGGACAGTGCCGACTTAAGTTACATCCCCGGTGTCTCCGTCAGAGATTTTGAGCTACAAGCTGCTGACCTGAAGGCCTCAGACATGTGGGTGAATAAGTTCAAGTCACTGAATAAAGATTTGGAAAGACTTGCACGACAGCAAGCAGAGCTGGTGAGCAAACACAAGTGGGGAGAAATGAAAAAAACTTCAACCCGCAGACCAGCTGATTGTCAAAACTTGGAATGCGCTTCATGTCACATACCACACACTGCAGCGTGTGAGTATTGCTGTACTGACAATGTTTGGCTCTATGTATGCATGTGAGCAGTCTTTCTCACATCTAAAGAACATTAAGACCAACCTCCGATCACGTTTAACGAATGGGAGTCTCAACGCCTGCATGAAGCTTAACCTCATCACGTATCAACCAGACTACAAAGCCATCAGCAAAACCATGCAGCACCAGAAGTCGCATTAATGGTAAGAAGTACTTTATTCATCATTGGTTAGCAACAGCATAACAAGGTTATTAAAAAGAATTCAGAGGTCATGTCATGTTCGGCAACTTTGCCGTATTTCTTTGTTCTGTGATTTATCCCTTAATAAACAACACCTGATTGTTAAAAAAAATAATTCAGAGACTTATTGTACTTTAAAAGTGTTGGTCTTCCATAAAATGCACACATTAACTTGTATTTAGTTTTAAACATATTGTATGGCTCCCACGGAATTACATTTTAAAATATGTGGCGTTCATGGCGCTCTCAGCCAAAAAGGTTCCTGACCCCTGCCCTAGAGTATGTAATTTGCCTAGGTCTCTAGGATGACACTAGAGGCTAAAGGCTTATTCTCCTGAGCCTGCTTGTAAAAGGCATCTTTTATGTATTCCTTTCAATAGTGAATGGCTGTTGATAGATTTATCACAAAATTCACCAAAGGAAGTTACTGGAGGAATATACCTCTACCCCACAAAAACAGCCTAAGCCTACCACATCTTCTTGCCAAAGGGGTCCTTTCGCTTCTCCCCGGTAACAGGCAGACTTGTGAGTTGCTCTGAATCAACATCAGGCACAAGGAGTGGCAATCCCAGTTCCTGCAAAAAAAAAAAAGCTCAAAGAGTTTTATTCAAACTTATTCACAGTCCCAAAACCAGTGGAGGTGTACTCCCCATTTTTGACTTAAAGTGATTGCAAACATAATTTGTTTTCTTTTTTAAATAACAAACATGTCAATGGTTTTGCACAGAGCAGCTCCAATCGTCCACTTCTGGGGTCCCATGCCGGCACTCCTGGCTCATCCCCCCTCTCCCAAGTGCCCCCATAGAAAGCTGCTTTCCATGGGGGCACTCATGCGGGCTCAATCCATTGACGCACACAGTGTGGTTTGGCTCTGCCTCCTGTTCTCTCCTCACAGGCTGTGATTGACAGAAGCAAGAGCCAATGGGGGGTTCAGGTAATTATTGGGGGGGGGGGGGAGATGAACACAGAAGGGTTTTTCTACCTTAATGCAGAGAATGCAATAAGGTAAAAAAAACCTTCTTCCTCTGCAATCACTTTAAAATCCTTGAACAGATATCTGTGTGTCCCTAAATTGAGTATGTAAAATTTGTCATCACTTTTCTCATATCAGGAGAATTTTTGACATCAGTAGACATCCAAGATGCCTATCTTCACATTCCCATTCTTTCAAAACACCAATGCTTTCTATGTATTGCTGAAGGAAATCTACACTTTCTATTTGACGATCTCTCTTTCGAGCTCTCTTCCGCACAAAGAGTCTTCACAGAGATGCTTGCTCCACTACTGGCCCTACTAAGATCTCAGGGCATCCATATTATGGTATACATAGATGACCTTCTGCTGAAAGACTCCTCAGACACAATCCTGTGTCTTCCAAAACTCCAAGGGTGATCCAGCTTTGTCAAACTTTCGGGTGGATGATCAACTTCAAGAAGTCTTCCTTCCAGCCTTCCCATCACTTAGAGCATAATCTAGAGCAGGGTTTCTCAACCTTTTTACTTTGGAGGAATCTTTGGCAAAAAGTTTGAGATCTCTGGGAAACAATGAAATAATTTTCAGATCTACAGTTTACAGAACATTGGTGTGATCAGTGAACTGTTAATATAACAATTATTTTTAGAAATAGCATAGCAATAAATATTAAAACTTTCCTCCTTAATGTAAATGTTGTGCTTTATTTTTTCTTCTGCACAGATGCTCAACTCTGGGTCAAACTTGAAAAAAACTGTGTACATGGGGGACAGGACAGGGTACAGGAGGTCAGCAGGGCAGAACACAGGTGGTCAGCTGGGCAGTGTACATGTGGTCACTCTTGTGAGCACATTCACATCCTTTTTTTCAGGATGTGGATGAAGTTAGGCCTCCACTTTGACCTCCTGTGTCTCTCTGGGATCTAAACACCGGTTCACAAGGGAATGCATGCTCTGTGGATTTGACAGCTTGTTCATTTCAATAAACTGCTAAATGCATGGGAACGTGCCAAAAGTAGTGCAAGCACTACATCTTCAATTGAGACACACCAAGCTGCATGGTAATGGTTAGTAGCACTTGCAACTTGTTGCAAGCATCTCACAAGGGCAGTTTCGCATGTGGTACGGGAAACGCACATAAAACACAACTTTCCTACACCGCGTTCTAGTGTGAACCAGCCCTAAATCAGGTAGTTTTGGTTCTTCAAAGACCTTCTTTTGAACTAATCCAGAATATTCCATTGGAAGATCTCACCGGTAAATGGTCTTTTTACTTTCAGTAGGATTATATTAAAATTACAGAAGTACTGTTATTACAAAATACAATTAATATTATAAAGAAGCAGGCTAATGTGACCACTGGGGGAGGGGGAATCTTCCAATGGGGTCACTAGTTCTGGTGACCTAGGGGGCCTCAAGGGATTCCCCTAATTTGTAGGAATTCCCTCTAAATTCCTGTTTTAGCTGTAGGTGTAGCTGTGTGCGGCTGTGCTAAGGTTAGGAGTAGATCATCAGTGAACAAACTTATTTTAAATGATTTGGGCCCTAGATCAATTCCAAGAATACTATGATTAGATCTAAGGCAAGTGAATGGTTCCAAAGCCAGTAGGAATAGGATGGGGGAAACAAGGTGCCACAAATTGATAAGAGAGCTATTGCATTGTGGCTAATGGCTGCTGATACACCTTCAAGCAGGAGAGGAAGTGGGTTTAAAAGCCCCATTTAGAGCGTAATGCATATATTTCCATTAAAAGGAGTTAAATGCCTTATGTACTGTATATCCAGCACAAATAACATGATAGGAATGTGTCTATGATGCATCAGGTGGATTAAGTAAATGTTTTTATGGGTATTATCAGACGACTGTCTGTGTGGGACAAAGACCTGTGTAGAAATGTATTCATTCTAATCGCAAGGATTTTATCCAAAATTTTGATGTTCATATTCAGGAGGGAGATTGGCCCGAAGTTGTGGTAGTCTGAGGTGTACTTTCCTGGTTTCAGAATGATGAGTATATGAGCGGATAGTGAAGAAGCTTGTACTATGTGTGTACTGGTGGCTAAAAAGGATAGTCAAATGGGTGGCTAGGATGTCCAAAAACTTCTTATAATGTTATACTTTTTTTTTGCATTTTGAGAGATTTGATTGCCCTGAGAAAATAGCACCCCTGTCCTGTCCAGACCTGGCCACTTCTGTCTACAACTTACTGTCATCAAACAAAAATACTACACCAATCTCATCAAAACCCTCTCATCCAATCCTTGTCAACTCTTTTTTCTACCTTTAATTCCTTACTTTTCTCTCTCTACACTTCTTTCCTGGGCCAGTTAATAACTTCCCACAGCTACCAAAATTACCACTATGCGGACGATACAATACAAAAACAATTCACAACAAAAAAAGTATCATAGATAATGCCTACAATATGCACACGTTATCTATCTATCCTCAACAAGCTTGTACAATGTATATGATAGGCATTCAATAAACGGCTACTTTAGTTGGTTCTTACTGGTGATGGAGTCATCTTACTACTCCTTCCTTCCTAGAGTCCTGCAGCACAACTATTCGTTTGTTCCTCAGCACATGGCTTGTTCAAGTCCTCTTTCCCCTCCACCTATTTCCTGTAGCATCATTTCCTGTTCTGAGTTTCATGAACCAGTCCAACAGGTTCGTTAGCATATCAATAGGGGAATCTTTGCTTCTAAACAATACACGGTCTTAAAATGTTATTCCATACTTATAGTGCCTTGAAAAAGTATTCATATCCCTTGAAAGGACAGGGAAGCTGGTCAGAGTTGATGGGAAGATGGATGGAGCCAAATACAGGGCAATCTTAGAAGGAAACCTGTTAAAGTCTGCAAAGACTTCACCTTCCAGATGGACAACAACCCTAAACATACAGCCAGAGCTACAATGGAATGGTTTAGATCAAAGCATATTCATGTGTTACAATGGCCCAGTCAAAATCCAGACCTAAATCCATTCGAGAATCTGTGGAAAGACTTGAAAATTGCTATTCACAGATGCTCTCCATACAATCTGACAGAGCTTGAGCTATTTTGCAAAGAAGAATGGACAAAAATGTTACTCTCTAGATATGCAAATTTGGTAGAGACATACCCCCAAAGACTTGTAGCTGTAATTGCAATGAAAGGTGGTTCTACAAAGTATTGACTCATTGGGGCTAAATACAAATGCACGCCACATTTTTCAGATATTTATTTCTAAAAAATTTTGAAAACCATTTATCATTTCCTTCCACTTCACAATTATGTGCCACTTTGTGTTGGTCTAACACATAAAATCCCAATAAAATACATTTACGTTTTTGGTTGTAACATGACAACATGTGGAAAATTTCAAAGGGTATGAATACTTTTTCAAAGCACTGTATGCTATAAATAAAATTAGCCATAGCAACACATAGGTGCAATCCTAGACTCTGACCTACCCTTCAGACCCCGCATCCAATCACTGGATACATTTTGCCTCCTTTTTTTGGAAAATTCTTTTTATTATTTTCAATAAACAAGTACAATACACAGATAAAACATTTAGGACCACCAACCATAAGACGGTAAACTGTCCCAAAATTAAACCAAAAGAAGAAGAATTACACAAAAAAAAGAAGTGCATTATATTGAAACATGAACAATGCCTGTAAATTTGCCACCTTGACCAGTACAGCTTCCTCAGTAAAGACACAAACCTCCCCCTACAACCAGCCAAAATATAATGATCCATTAGAAAGAACAACCTACACCCTTCAAAGGATGTAAGCTGTAAGGTTCTACCATTTGTATTGTGGGAAGACTGTTAACCTGCCCCATCAGGGTCCATGGGGGTACATATCAAAAAACTCATATAAAAGAAAAGATAGCACTAAATAAAGCTAAAACTAGTCTGTAACAGTGAGAATAGAAGCCACCCAATCCCCCCCCCCAAACCTTATAAAACTTTCGTAGCACCCCTCTATTCAAATTTGTAGTTTTATAAAAGGGTAGGGCTTTGTTCACTGAAACCTTCCAGGACTCTACAGATGGAGGATTAGTACTCTTCCAAGACAGAACTATACAATTCCTAGCATGAAAAAAATAATAAAGTAAGTAAGGTCCCTATAGCTGTGAAGGGAGCTAAATCATCCACCAAACCAAGCAGACAATGTCTTATAGAAGGACTTAAAGGTATGGTAGTCAGGGCCAACAAGAGAGCACGGAGACGTATGATCAACAGGGTACTGGGGGGAATCAAGCCTCTGGAAGTCTAAATCAGCAAGGTAATACTGCCGGTAATACCCTAATAAAGGAACCAACACTGAGTGATGTCTTTACTGCTGTACAAGCATGTAATAATTCTCTACTATCTCTAACAAGTCAAATATTGGAATTAAAAAAGGATATCACGGTTATAAGACAGGGGAACCAAAAAATCTGTGAGCGCACCACGGACTTGGAGAACAGAGTTAGCACAACAGAGGATGCCTTGCCTTCCATAAAAAGGGAATGTCAACAAACCAAAGAACAAATAAAGAATCAAGCACAGAGATTGAATAACTTGGAAAACAGGCAAAGACGTAATAATGTCCGTATTCTGGGTTTTCCTGAGCATGAAGAAGGTCAATCAGTGACCGTTTTTTTTTTTTTGAAAAATGGATAATGGATGCACTGGGTATGGAGGGTTTTTCAAGTCTTTTTACAATTGAACGGACCCATCGCATCCCTAGTTGCCCACTCCTCTCTGGGAGCAATCCCAGGCCAATTATTATCAAAATGCTAAATTATAGAGATAGAGATTTAATCCTGTCCAAAGCAAGGCGACGATGGAATATTGAGTACAACGGTAATATAATATCCCTTTTCCCAGACATCTCGATTGAAGTACAGAAAAAACAAGCAAAATTTGTGGAAGTCAAGCGCATTTTGTGGCTAAAATAAATAACATACTCAATGTTATATCCAGCTAAGTTAAGAATTATGGATGGAGACAGATGGTTTTTTTGAGAACCCAGGTCAATGTTTGGTTGGATTAAAGAAACACAAAGGAAAATGGAAAGAAAACGATGACTAACTCATCAACAGCTTTTTTTCCCCTTTCTTTTTCTACTTTCTTCTTTTTGACATCTATATTTGGATACCGAAATGGTGGACTATTTATTGATATTTATTTGGCACAAGCGCAACACTTGCAATGTCTATAGCCATTACAAAGTCCACTTGTATGAGTCCTGTGTGGACTGTGATGAGGGGTTGGGGTAGTCTCCAACCAAGTTTGGGTGGTAGTTATTCCCATGTATGGAAGGGTATGTATGAGGGGGTGGGTTGGGGTTTGGGTGGGTAAGTGTTGGGTTTTTTTTTTCTTCCTCGTTTTTCTCTCTCTCTCCTTCTTATTATTAGGGGAAAATCTATTCTTATTGGACACTCCCTTTGCCATCTTAAATTGCCTTACTGGTTACTCTGGGAAATATGTGAAATAGTCTTCTCATGTGGCATATGTGATACTCTATCTATTCTACTAGGGAACCAATGGGCTTTATAGACGGTGGGAAAAGAAACAATGAGTAGCAAAATAAAGGTGTTGTCATGGAATGTGAGAGGAATGGGGGATAGGGGGAAAAGACATATTTGAAACGATTGAGTTTTACAAATCTGCAATTATTTTTATTATTTTTATTATGTCCATCTTGAGCGAGAGGACATGACACTTTTTGAAAGAACAAGATATCTGTACCAAATTCATGCCGTACAATCTACATACTCAGGAGTCTTTGGTCTCTCAATACGATTTACATGCAAATAGAGTTTTTAAGAACCCAGAAGGGCATTATATCGTGCTGTGGTGTTCACTAAATGATAAAAACTTCATGTTGGTGAATGTCTATGTCTCTCCACCTTATAATGATAAAGTGATGAAAAAAGTTTTTAGGAAAATGGCACAATGGACGACTCTACCAACCTTATTAATGGGAGATTTTAATAACATAATGAACGAAGAGGAAGACATATATAGCACCATAATAGGAAAACAGAGGATTAAGAGAACTAGGTTTGCTGGCCACATACAAGAGATGGGGTTAATAGATATGTGGAGGATTAGACATCCATTAACAAAGGAATATTCATGTTGCTCGAGCACATATGGATTTTTGTAAAGAATAGATCTGGCTTTGGGGAATGATAACTTTCTTCCATGGTTAGATTCAATCCAATATGGCCCTAGAGGGCTCTCAGATCACTCCCCACTTATACTGACTATGGAGATTCAGGGACAATTATCTTCCCCACCATGGAAAATTAACCTACAGTGGCTGTCATTGATGTCAGAGGAGGACTTGGTAGAATCACAATTGGTAGAATTTTTTAAGCAAAACAAGGACACAACCTCCTTTTTAGTAGTCTGGGATACTATGAAGACTTTTCTACGTGGAATAATGATCAAAGAAATCTGTAAAATTAAGAGCTTATCAAGATGAGGTAGGAGAAGATAATGCAAATGGTGAATCAGACAGAGCAGGATTATACTACGGACCCTACAGAAGAAAGGCATTTAGCATGGCAGGAGGCCCAAAAAATTTATAAAACATCTTTAACTAAAACAGAAAATAGTAGATTTTTTCAAAAACAGAAACATTATGAGATAGGGGAACAGGTGGGACGTATGTTGGCTGTGATAGCTCAAGCACAAGGGGGCCCGATAGCTATTGCAGCAGTCAAAGATGCAGGAGGGGTGGTGATGCACGATACAAGTAGTATTCAGAATATACAGTATTTGTTGACCTTTTTACCTCACTATACGAGTCTAAGGTGTCAAAGTGAACGAATCAAGTAAAACAATTTCTGGATAAATTGGATCTTCCAAAACTCAAGAAAAATATTTTCTTGATGGTCCTATATCCCTGGAAGAGGTAAAACAAGCAGCTGCACAGACCCATAATAATAATAATAAAGCACCAGGGATGGACGGACTACCAACGGAAATTTATAAGAAATTTGGTAAGATCTCATTACCAGAATTATTAGAAGTATTAAATGATGCATTCAGAAAACAAAAACTTCCAGAGTCAATGCAGGAAACAATAATAATAGTGATTCCAAAACAAGGTAAGGACCATGTTACCTGAATCTTATCATCCTATCTCTCTCCTCACTTCAGATGTCAAGATATTGGCTAGGGCCCTCCCAAATAGGTTATCAAGATACACTAACACGCTAATCCACGGGAACCAAACGGCTTTATTCCAACGAAAGCAGCATCAACAAATATTCATAGACTTTTTTCAAAATATGCAATAATGGATAATATGGGATCTAGAGCAATGCTGTGTTTAGATGGTGGAGTGGGAATACCTATGGGCTGTATTGGAGACTTTTGGTATAGGCCCGGGATTTTTAAAATGGGTAAAAATGTTATACAGGGACCTAAAAGCAAGGGTAATATCTAGCTTGTTTACTCCGTCTAGAGGGACAAGGCAGGGTTGTCCCCTGTCTACACTATTGTTTGCCATAGCCGTGGAGCCTCTTGCCCTTGCCATTAGACAATCAGTGGAAATAATTGGGTTTCGTCGGGCTGGGAGAGAGGATAAAATAACCCTATATGCAGACGATGCTCTTATTTTCCTGGGGGATATCTCAAAGTCATTAACAAAACTTATGAGCCTCGTCTGCACATTTGGGCTATTTTCGGGTTTTCAGATCAACTGGGATAAGTCTGTATTATTACCACTAGATGAGTTAAAAACCCCTCTATTAGATCAAGCTTCCCAGATCTAAATTAAACATACAGTGAAATACTTGGGGATAGAGATATCTCAGAATGTAAAAGACTATATTAACTTGAATCTTAAACCTTTATTAGCGAAATTTAGGGATAAAAGTCGGAGCTGGTGTAAGCTTCCGTTGACGGTGATTGGCAGAGCAAATCTTATTAAAATGATTTGGACCCCACAATTACTTTATGTGTTTCATAATTCCCCTGAGTGGATCAGAGTATCTTGGTTTAGAAAAATGTAATCTCTTTTTAGAGAACTTATCTGGAGGAAAAAACAACCCCAAATGAAGTTAACTACACTAATGCTAACCAAAGAAGCCGGGGGGCTGGCGATTCCCCACCCTAAAAACAATTTTTTAGCCTCACAGCTACAACACTTTTGTGGATGGACAGTAGTGTCAAACTCTGATCCTATACAGAACTTGTTGCTATCAGTATATGACGAATACTCATTCATTTCTTTATTGGAGTCCAGAAAAGAACTGTCCAATTAAAAGATTTATAACGTGTAAATTATTTTACAAAGTATGGCAGGAAATAAAAAAATTACTGAAATAAAGGGCTATACGTCATATACTCCAATATGGAACAATAGTAGTTATGGGGAACTGATGAAACTGGAAGGGTTTGAGATATAGAAGCTCAAGGGATTAAGGTATATGGTACAGTTATTCCAGGACGATGTGATAAAAACCATTGAATTAAGAAACGAATATAATATCCCAAATCAAAGATTTTTTAAATTTTTACAGCTTAGGCATGCATTAAAAGCACAGGGCTGATCACATGAATTTAAATAAATATATAAATATAAAATATATAAATTTAAATAAATCAGTCGTAATAGCCTTGTTGGATAAGACAGAAAGAAAAAAAGGGTCCGATATCACAATTATATGATATATTATTTGATAAAAAGCTGTGGACATACCAGCAAAGACAGCATGGTCTGGCAATATAGGGCCGATTTCAGGTAAACAGTGGGCACTGGCACTGTTGGCAATACCCATGGCCTCCCTATCCCCAACGCAAAATTTAACACAATTATTTATCCTACACAGGGCTCACTATACACCAGAAAATTTATTCAAATGGAAACGTAGAGATACAGCCCAATGTCCCAGATGTAAAGGGAGCCCTGCTAATTTAATACATATGCTATGGAGATGCCCTAAACTCCACTGTTATTGGTATGAGGTTGTGTCTATGATTAATAACCCTTTTGGGACAGGGTTGTCTCCAGAGCCGGGTGGATGTCTTCTGGGTATCCTCGATGATTGCAGGATCCCGGAAGACATCACGGTATCAATAATGAGTCTATTCCTGGCCCGTAAGCTTATAGCACAAAAATGGATATCCCCATACCCACCAACAGTAGCAGAATAGAAAACACAATTAAGGAAAACCCCAATTAAGGAAAGATATATCTTTCTACACAGAGACTGCCCAGGGAAATTTGAAAAGATATGGAGAAGATGGTCTGATATTTTGGATGGATGATAGAGAGGGGGGAAATTTGGAGTTATTTTTGGATGGGAGGGTTGTGGAA
Source organism: Aquarana catesbeiana (assembly GCF_042186555.1). Lineage (NCBI taxonomy): Eukaryota > Metazoa > Chordata > Amphibia > Anura > Ranidae > Aquarana > Aquarana catesbeiana. Next base: position 85,683,090 of record NC_133330.1, on the reverse strand, counting down.
TGTTGTCTGTGATGTACTTAAGATGTTTGCTGCCAGAGGCCCCCCTTTTCACTTTCAGAAAAGCAACTTCAATTGCCTCCAAATTGGTTAGAAGTGAATATAGGGGAGAAAGTGAGGTCGTTCACTGCAAATATAGGGGTACCTATATGTGCGGGGCATGTGGCTACTGTAGGTACATGGATACCAGCAGAAGCCCAATTTTACCTAATGGGCAAATTCTGAAACCCCGACATTTTGCGAACTGTCAAACTTTTGGGGTTGTCTACCTTCTGAAATGTGCGGATGCTTTTACATCGGAAAGACTAAGCTTCCCTTTTGGAAAAGAGCATACGGACACATTCACAGTATGCAGACCTGTAACCCAGACTTGCCTCTGGGGAGATATACCACTCTGGTCCATTCAGGGGTCTTCTCCAAGATCAAATTTTTGATTTTGGACTGTATCCACCCCAGTTCGAGAGGAACAAGGGTCTCCTCCAGCTCAAGCTGCGGTGGATATATAACTTGAAGGCTACCCGTCCACCCGGGTTGAATGATGCTATGTGTTTCAGGCCCTTTCTGGATGGCTTCAATTCGGGAGGTATGGAAAAGTAATGGAACTACCAGTCTCTTTTTCCCTTCCTTTTCATCCCATTGTTCCTTTGCCGGTTTTGATTTGATATGTCTGTTCTCTGTATACTATTCATTATCATTTTTCTTGACCCTTCTATTTTCCCCTTGTATTTATGTTTGACATCTCATTAGGTGCCCTAGTCGTATATATTGTGTACACACCATCAGTCTCCATTATTTGGCTGGTTCTCCTCTGGTGGTGGTTATTTCTTCGTTTCCTTTTTTTTTTTTTTTTTTTTGCCATTTCTTGTGTCTATATTGTGAAGATTTTGGCATGGGGTCCCCCGTTGGTTCCTTCCCTGTGGCATAATGCAATATGGGACTTATATATTTGCCCTATGTATTTATACATTTTTCATTCTGTTTAATTATAGGTTTTTTTGTTTTCTTCCTTTTGGGCCTTTTTTTATACACTTACATCCATTTTCATGTGCACCCGGCGCGGCAAGGTGCCTCCCGGGATCGAGTTTCTGCTTTTTCTTGCGGACATCCCCTCCCATTGGTATCCATGGCGACCCCGTCATGAGGTATCTTTGCCATGCCGGTGGGACGTCACTGCGTCGTGCCCCTCCGCGCCGCTCTCAAATGACGTCGGTGCGCGTGCGCCATGGGGCCGGCTCGGCTGCCGTGCTGTCCGTGCGGCGCACGGCGTCCTCTGCACCTGTGCCGTGGGGAGACACGGCGCAGTGGTGACTCGGGGGGCCCTGCCTCTGGAGGTGTGGTCCAGGGGAAGACTTACTCAGCTGTTTGGCATTTGCTGAACAGCTGAGCACGGGGAATCTATATATATTAGCTGTCAGAGCAGTTCCGGTAGGGCCTGGGGCATGACGCTCTTTGGATGAATCTTTGTCTAGGTAAGTTATAACACACATTCCCTCTTTGTACACTCAATGGCTGCTCTCTGTGATACACCAATTAGCTTAGCTACAAGCTTTCTCCTGACATATATGTTTTGTTGGGCGTCTCTTATCTCTCTACAGCACTATCAATAGACAGCAGTTCATTTGTGCGTCCTTCCTGACCTCACAACTGCCTCCCCCACCCTGTCACTGGCCTGTGAGTGCTGCCACCTGCTAACCTGGGTAGGTCTGATGCAAATGTTTGTTATGGTTGGAGGATCTATAGTATCTCCACCTCCTCATGCATACACTCACCCCCCGTCTTTAGATACTTTGCTATTTTTTTTATTCTTATCTTTGTCCCGTGCTTTCCTTCTCCTTTCCAGATCCTCCTTTCTCTTTGGGCCCCAGTGCACATGTCACCCTGCCTAGGGTCTGATTTTTCGGAACCCAGTGGGGTTGTTCGGATGTGAGGAGGCGGACATTGTTTCTCGCCTTCTACATACTGGCCTTGTTCTTGTCTCTATTTTTGATTGCCATCTATTGGACGGGATCTGTGGGAGACTCCATGCCTCATCTTCTTTTATTATCTTATTTGGATGCATTTATGTACTTTTTTGGCGATTATGATGTGAGTACCATTATATCTTTTGTATTCATTATATATGCATTTTTCATGTGTTACGATCTATCTGTTGATCTTTATATATTTGAATCTCATAGATATTGTACTCCCTGTGAAAACCCCTGATGAAGGAGACTACAAATCATCTCTGAAACGTCATTGGGTTTGGGATTATATATATTTTGTCATTTTGCTAAAATGTTTGTACCACATGATGCATCCTTGCTTTTATCATATTTTCATTATATGTTTTCCATGTATTTAATAAACTTTATGTTTTTGATATATATGCCTTACGTTTTGGTAGTGCCTTTAAAGTCCCACCCCTAGGGGGATCCTCCATTTCCATATGTACAGTATATAACAGCAATAAAAAATGATTTGATTAAAAAAAAAAAAAAAAAAAGGGATGGTAGTCACCTCCTGTACACACATCAAAATATCCTTCCAATACCCCTGTATACCAGGACATTCCCAGAAGATATGCATTAAGTCAGCCCCCCCCCCTGCAGGACAACGCCAGCAAGAAGTGACTGAACCAAAAATCTTAGCTATCTTCGCTGGGGTTTTATATATATATATATATATATATATATATATATATATACACGTGAAGAAATTTGTAATGAATCAGTTGGTCACAGGCTGAAATTAGTCTGGTTAAATCTTGCCTCCTTAACCTTCAAAACATTCCCAGAATTCGCCCCTTCTTGACTAACGACACCACAGAACAACTTATTCATTCCTTGGTTATATTCCACCTTGACTACTAAAACTCTGCAGCCACTGGCCTAGCTTTACTTAGGCTATCCCTCCTTTAGTCTATTATGAATGCTGCTACTAGACATACAGCGGGGATGGAAAGTATTCAGACCCACTTAAATTTTTCACTCTTTGTTATATTGCAGCCATTTGCTAAAATTATTTAGGTTAATTTTTTTTCCTCATTAGTGTACACACAGCACCCCATATTGACAGAAAAACACAGAATTGTTGACATTTTTGCAGATTTATTAAAAAAGAAAAACTGAAATATCACATGGTCCTAAGTATTCAGACCCTTTGCTCAGTATTTAGTAGAAGCACCCTTTTGATCTAATACAGCCACGAGTCTTTTTGGGGAAGATGCAACAAGTTTTTCACACCCGGATTTGGGGATCCTCTGCCACTCCTCCTTGCAGATCCTCTCCAGTTCTGTCAGGTTGGATGGTAAACGTTGGCGGACAGCCATTTTTAGGTCTCTCCAGAGATGCTCAATTGGGTTTAAGTCAGGGCTCTGGCTGGGCCATTCAAGAACAGTCATGGAGTTGTTGTGAAGCCACTCCTTTGTTATTTTAGCTGTGTGCTTAGGGTCATTGTCTTGTTGGAAGGTAAACCTTTGGCCCAGTTTGAGGTCCTGAGCACTCTGGAGAAGGTTTTCATCCAGGATATCCCTGTACTTGGCCACATTCATCTTTCCCTCAATTGCAACCAGTCGTCCTGTCCCTGCAGCTGAAAAACACCCCCACAGCATGATGCTGCCACCACCATGCTTCACTGTTGGGACTGTATTGGACAGGTGATGAGCAGTGCCTGGTTTTCTCCACCCATACTGCTTAGAATTAAGGCCAAAAAGTTCTATCTTGGTCTCATCAGACCAGAGAATCTTATTTCTCACCATCTTGGAGTCCTTCAGGTGTTTTTTAGCAAACTCCATGCGGGCTTTCATGTGTCTTGCACTGAGGAGAGGCTTCCGTCGGGCCACTCTGCCATAAATCCCCGACTGGTGGAGGGCTGCAGTGATGGTTGACTTTCTACAACCTTCTCCCATCTCCCGACTGCATCCTTGAGCTCAGCCACAGTGATCTTTGGGTTCTTCTTTACCTCTCTCACCAAGGCTCTTCTCCCCCTGATAGCTCAGTTTGGCCGGACAGCCAGGGGCGGCTCCAGCCCAAATTTTTTGGGGGTGCTGTAAGAAAAAGCGAGGGTGCTGATGTGGCACATGCCGCAAAATTTGCATGTGTGGGTGTGGCTGAAATGTGTGTGGCCAAATGTGAGTGATTTTTCCCGATCTATAGCTTGTAGTGTGCCACCTTTCCCTCTTTGTATAGGCTAAAAAGAGCCTGGAGGTACACTGAAGAGATTGTGAAGTAAAATAAGTTCCATTGAGGCCAACAATTATAGCCCCCAGCATATGTCAGGGCCAGCAATAACCTCAAGTCAGTGGGGTAGTTAAGTATAAAAAGTCTACAGCCACAAAGAAGCCAGAGAAGCATCTAAAAACTCAGTCACACATTGAAAACAGGTCATGGAGTCAGGCACATTGTCCCATACGTAGGGCTGTGTTTTGGCCTAGGCCGACAAGGCCTAGGCCTAGGGCGGCACTTTGCGGGGGGCGGCAAAAAGGGCCGCCCCCCCCGCATGAGAGACAGCCCCCCCACCCGTCTTGCTGATTCCCGGCTCCCGCTGCCGCCTCCGGCACACATGCAGCCCATGGCGGCCGGCTTTCTGTAGCGGCGCCACTGTGTATGGGCGTGCTTGGCAGAGGATGGGGGCGTGTATCTCACGCCCCCCTACTCTCTGACAAGCACGCCCAGTGGCTGTGTTTGAGGGCACAGTGGCAGCATTTGATGGGCACAGTGGCTGCGTTTGATGGCACAGTGGCTGCGTTTGATGACACAGTGGCTGCGTTTGAGGGCACAATGGCTACGTTTGATGGCACAATGGCTACGTTTGATGGCACAGTGGCTGCGTTTGATGGGGCACAGTGGCTGCGTTTGATGGGGCACAGTGGCTGCGTTTGATGGGGCACAGTGGCTGCGTTTGATGGCACAGTGGCTGCGTTTGAGGGCACAATGGCTACGTTTGATGGCACAATGGCTGCGTTTGATGGCACAGTGGCTGCGTTTGATGGGGCACAGTGGCTGCGTTTGATGGGGCACAGTGGCTGCAATTGATGGGCACAGTGGCTGCGTTTGATGGCACAATGGCTGCGTTTGATGGCACAGTGGCTGCGTTTGATGGGCACGGTGGCTGCGTTTGATGGGCACGGTGGCTGCGTTTGATGGGCACGGTGGCTGCGTTTGATGGGCACGGTGGCTGCGTTTGATGGGCACAGTGGCTGCGTTTGATGGCACAATGGCTGCGTTCGATGGGGCACAGTGGCTGCGTTTGAGGGCACAGTGGCAGCATTTGATGGGCACGGTGGCTGCGTTTGATGGGCACGGTGGCTGCGTTTGATGGGCACGGCTGCGTTTGATGGGCACAGTGGCTGCGTTTGATGGGGCACAGTGGCTGCATTTGATGGGGACAGTGGCTGCAATTAATGGGCACAGTGGCTACGTTTGATAGCACAGTGGCAGCATTTGATGGGCACAGTGGCTGCGTTTGAGGGCACAGTGGCAGCGTTTGATGGGCACAGTGGCTGCGTTTGATGGCACAGTGGCTGCGTTTGATGGCACAGTGGCTGCGTTTGATGGCACAGTGGCTGCATTTGAGGGCACAATGGCTACGTTTGATGGCACAATGGCTACGTTTGATGGCACAGTGGCTGCGTTTGATGGGGCACAGTGGCTGCGTTTGATGGGGCACAGTGGCTGCGTTTGATGGGGCACAGTGGCTGCAATTGATGGGCACAGTGGCTGCGTTTGATGGGCACAGTGGCTGCGTTTGATGGGCACAGTGGCTGCATTTGATGGGCACAGTGGCTGCATTTGATGGGCACAGTGGCTGCATTTGATAGCACAGTGGCTGCATTTGATAGCACAGTGGCAGCATTTGATGGGTACAGTGGCTGCGTTTGAGGGCACAGTGGCTGCATTTGATGGGCACAGTGGCTGCATTTGATGGGCACAGTGACTGCGTTTGATGGGGCACAGTGAGGCTGCAATTGATGGGCACAGTGAGAACCCCACCCCCCCGTGATAGCATTAAAACTCAGCAGCTAAGAATACTGTAGCTGCTGACTTTTAATATTAGGACACTTACCTGTCCAGGGATCCAGCGATGTCGACACCTCAGCCGATTTTCAGATTGGCTCTCGGGTTTTGCCACTATCATTCATGGTAAGGGAAACCGACCGGTTCCCTACTGCACATGTGCGAAGCGCGTTGCACTTTCTGAATGGCCCAGTGGAGGAAGGAGGAGGGGGGGCAAACTTCAGGGGACAGCGAAGTCTCCCGGAAGTGGGGAAGGGTACCTGTCAGAAACAGGTACCCGTTCCCCCCTGAAAGGTGCCAAATGAGCCCAAAGAGGAAGGGGTGTTGTTTACAGATGATAGAGTGGGTCTTAAACAGGAAGGGGTGTGGCCTCGGCAGGATGGGGTGGGTCGTATTTAAATTAGGGGGGTGCATGCGTTTAGTCAGGCCTAGGGCAGCACAAAACCTAAATACACCACTGCCCATACGCCAAAAAAAACCAAAATGTGCTAAAGGTAATTATCACCACAATGTATGCCACAATAACTCAAAGAAAGCAGTAAAAGCATAAAAAATATCAATAAATAATATATAAATTAAATATGTGATAAAAACAATAAAAATTTAATCTGTGCATACATGTAAAGTGCAACGTGCAACACAAGTGACCCCTATTAGAATTTCACATCAACAAAGTTCAGTAGAATTGTCTGCAAGCAGAGTGAATCCTTTGCAACCTATTAGCAGCTACCACCATAACCCACTGGGTGAGAGTTCAGCCTGCTTACTAGAGGTTAAGGCCTTAGATAGCAGGCCCAACAATGCATGGTCATGTCCCACGGGCAATCAGCATACCACCAACCGGACCTCAGATAGTTAATCTTCCTCCAGCATTACCTGCATCAGGGATTGTTCCCACAATAACTCACAGCAGCCAGGCGAGCAATTGTACACATACAAATACAAGAGCTGCCAAACAATTTCTAATACTGTTCAGCCAGCCTTATGATCCAGGCACCCCTGCCAGAGAGCAAAATCAGGTTGTGACCTTACTGATCTCCACTGCAGTTGAAGAAAACCTACTACCTCCTCCTCAAATGTAAGTTACATTGATTGGTGGCATATATATTTATCAGGTTAGAATTTTTTTTTTTTAATGGTAACATGAGGGAGAGTGTTCAGAGGGAAAGTTCACTTTTCTTATAATGAGATATACTGTGACACCACACCAGCAATGTTGGGGCTCATTTCCACTAGCCGTTAGGCAATTGAATCAGCCTTTTCACAACCTGTCAAACATGCTTAGATCACTTTTTAGAGGAACAGTGGTGCCTGTTCCAGCTGTAAAACAGCCCTTAGTTGCATTTGATGGTGGTACGTGAGACTGGGGTTGGTAAAACCCTGTGGTTGAGTCACACTTTTACCTTCCCCAATCCCTACTCCCTTTAGCTGCAGAGGTAGCAGCCAAAGGTGTACACATGCCATGTTGTGCCAATATAGCTGATATTGTGCATCTGTATGGGCTCAATAGTATCTTTATGGGCTCAATAACATCTTTATGCTATTGTGCCTATATAGCTGCTATTGTACCCACATAGCTTTTACTGTGCCCTACTGACCACTGACCTTAACTTCTTGCAGAACTTCCAGCTGCTGTGGATCCCGCTACCAAGAATGAGAGGCGGACTGCTATTGGTATCACTCCACCCCACCCGGAACTATGGACAAGGCATTGGCTCATGAGGCAGGCTTGATGCCCCCGCGGCCGCCTGCTCCCTCCTGCCCTGCTTTTCTTGTTCTGTGGCTGGCCGCAGCCTTCATCCACAATCTGTGCCAGAAGGTCGGTAAGCCCAGGACCAATCTACCAGTCACCTGGATGCGATCGACTGGTAGATCGTGGTCCATGGGTTGCCGACCTGGGCTCTATCGTAAACATGATTTATTCTGTGAGAAAGGAATACTAAGTGTCTGTGTTGCCTCTGACAACGCCCCTGAGCATTTTGTAACAACAGCCTCCTAGTGTGTAAATATACACAACATACAGTATATAGGGAATGCTTTCCTCTGTTTCCTTCACTGTCTACACTAAACCAAGGAGCTGTGACTGTCTAGGCTATTGCAGAATTTGGTTCTCCCCCCCCCAAAGCAATGTACAGAAAAAAAAAGACTCACATGGGTGTTTAAGAGCTGAGGGGTCATTTTGGCTTCTTCTTGCTCTGGCATTGAAAATCATTTTGGAGTGTGCTGCGAGTATAGGTGTATGCAAAATGCATGGAGTGTGCAGCGAGCATAGGAGGTGTATGGAAAATGCATGGAGTGTGCAGCGAGCATAGGAGGTGTATGGGAAATGCAGGGAGTGTGCAGCAAGCATAGGAGGTGTATGGGAAATGCATGGAGTGTGCAGTGAGCATAGGAGGTGTGTGGGGAATGCATGGACTGTGTAGCAAGCATAGGGAGTGTGTGGGAAATGCATGGAGTGTGCAGCCAGCATAGGGGGTGTATGGGGATGCATGGAGTGCGCCACGTTAAGAGTGCACAGCGGCGGGGTGCGCTATTTACATAAATTTACAAAGTGCAAGATTCAGGCTTGTGCTACTCACAAAGTGCAGGGTTCAGGAGTGCGCTACACACAATGCAGGGTTCAGGAGTGCGCTACGCACACAATGCAGGGTTCAGGAAAGAGACGCGTACATAGCGCAGAGATCAGGAGTGCACTGCGTATGCAATGCAGAGATCAGCAGTGTGCCACCTACGCAATGTAGAGTTCAGGACTGTGCTACACACAAAATGCAGAGATCAGGAGTGCCCTACGCAGGAGTGCGCTACGGAAACGATGCAGGGATCAAGAGTGTGCCAAGCACACAATGCGCGGTTCAAGCGTGTGCTAAGCACACAATGCGCGGATCAAGAGTGTGTTACGCACACAATGCGGGGATCAAAAGTGTGCTAAGCACACAATGCGGGGATCAAGAGTGTGCTAAGCACACAATGCGGGGATCAAGAGTGCGTTACGCACACAATGCGGGGATCAAGAGTGCACTACAGACACAATGCGGGGATCAAGAGTGCACTACAGACACAATGCGGGGATCAAGAGTGCACTACGGACACAATGCGGGGATCAAGAGTGCGCTACGCACACAATGCGGGGATCAAGAGTGCGCTACGCACACAATGCGGGGATCAGGAATGCGCTACACACACAATGCGGGGATCAAGAGTGCGCTACGGACACAATGCAGGGATCAAGAGTGCGCTCTCTGCACAATGCGGGGATCAGGAGTGCGCTATGTACATAATGCAGGGTTCAGCAGTGCGCTATGTACAAGAACTCCGGTCTGTTACTAAAGTGTGGGAAATATAGGGTTAGTATAATGCCATCAGAATATCTTTAATTTGTCAATCTATTCTTCTTGTATTGTGACACAATATGGGTGGTCTGATGGATGAATGAATGGATAGATGAATGAATGGATGAATAAATAGATGGATGGATGAGTGAATGAATGGATAGATGAATGGATGGATGAGTGAATGGACAGATGCATGGATGGATAAGTAAATGAAAGGATAGATGAATTGGATGGGGTAGATAGATGAATGGATAGATGAATGGATGGATGAGTGAGTGAATGGATGGATGGATGGATGAGTGAATGGATGGATAGATGATTAACTCAGAAATCCTGCATTTTCTACTTGTCAGTCTCTGTAAGAACCATATGACTTGTGCTGGCAGAGAGGAATGCAGGTGCCAGAATACAGGATGGATACATAAACCATCTTGTTCTCCTCTGCTAACCTTCAGTGCAGACAAACACAACTCACTGTTTCCCAGTGCTGGGGCTGAGGAATGTGTGCCCCATAGCAGGCTGTGTCCCCTCCTCTCCCCTCTTTCTCTCCAGCTGCCGAATCTCCTCTTCTCAGAAATCATATAAGGCGGGCTGGGGGAAGGGGGCGGGTACAGTCTTTACCATTGGCTGAGGAGGCAGCAGAGAGGTGGATATCCATCCGCCTCTAAAATTAGTCTGTGCCGGGTCAAGCTAAAGATTTTCGGCTTCTGCGGCCGCAGCTGTTGTATCCTTCCACAACAAAAAAAGAGTCCCCAGCTTCCAGGCAGCAATAGAGAACATGCAGGCAAGGAAAAAACAAACAAAAAACACTAAGCCTCGGTTCACACTGGGACGACTTGTCAGGCGACCTAGTCGCCTGACAAGTAGCGTCCCGTTCTGTGCAATGGAAACGTTCTAATCGGAGCGACGCAAGTCACTCCGACTTAGAAAAAGGTTCCTGTACGACTTTGGGGGTGACTTGCATTGACTTCTATACAGAATTCGTTTTGCAAGTCGCCGCTGAGTCGTGTCCTGGGTCGCCTGAGGCAGTCGCGCTGCCTCAGTGTGAACCGACCCTAACATCTGCAAATACTACCATGTGGATTTTGGGGGTGCTTAAATAATTTTTGGGGAGGCTGGAGCACCCCCAAGCACCCACCTGGCGCCGCCCCTGCGGACAGCCATCTCTAGGAAGGGTTCTGGTCGTCCCAAATGTCTTCCATTTAAGGATTATGGAGGCCACTGTGCTCTTAGGAACCTTAAGTGCAGCAGAAATTTTATTGTAACCTTGGCCAGATCTGTGCCTTGCCACAATTCTGTCTCTGAGCTTTTCAAGCAGTTCCTTTGACCTCATGATTCTCATTTGCTCTGACATGCACTGTGAGCTGTAAGGTCTTATATAGACAGGTATGTGGCTTTCCTAATCAAGTCAAATCAGTGTAATCAAACACAAATGGACTCAAATGAAGGTGTAGAACCATCTCAAGGATTATCAGAAGAAATGGCACATTAGTTAAATATATGAGTGTCACAGCAAAGGGTCTGAATACTTAGGACCATGCGATATTTCAGTTTTTCTGTTTTAATAAATCTGCAAAAATGTCAACAATTCTGTGTTTTTCTGTCTGTATGGGGTGCTGTGTGTACATTAATGAGGAAAAAAAATGAACATAAATGATTTTAGCAAATGGCTGCAATATAACAAAGAGTGAAAAATTTAATAGGGTCTGAATACTTTCCGTCCCCACTGTATACTGTACAACAACCTCAACTACAGATATCACTCAAATCATCCTCTCTGCTTCTCCCAAGACATCTTGCTTTCGCCTACAGGACTTTTCAAGAACCTCTCCCATCCTATGCAACTCCCTACCCCAGTATGTCCGGTCAGCTCCCATCCTGTTCGCCTTTAGGCGATCTTTGAAAACTGATTTATGTAGGGGAGCCTACCCGACCGCCAACTAAAAACTGTACTTGAGTCACCTCCGTGAAATCATCCTCTGCAGCTATTACCTTTTGTAAAACTCCTCCCTTTAGATTGTAAACTCCATGAGCAGGGCCCTCCAATTCTTTCCGTATTGAGCTGTGTTGTAATTGTACTGTCCCCCCTTTATTTTGTAGTGCCGTGCAAACTGTTGGCCCTTTATAAAACCTGTATAATAATAATAGCGTGGATAAGACAAATGTAAATTTGTCAACAATTGTGGACTGGTTGGCTGTGAATGTGTTATTGAATAGGCGTAACTTAACAGGTTGCAACATAAAGTAGCTTTACTCTTTGAGTAAATTAGCTAACATAGGGCCTGTTTTATTAGCGCAAGCATAAAATTTCTTTCTGGGACCTCGCGGGAAGATGGACGCCTGAGAGACGAGCTCCCGCCGCTACACTGCCTCTCAGCTCCAGGCTCAGCTCTCACCGCACTGCCAGCCACACAAACATGGGGACAGCATTGCGGAACTCCTCCGCCTCCCGCTCACCGCCTAGACAGCAGATCGGCCTGAGCCAACACATCCCCAAACTATTCTGGACCCAGAGAAGCAACATGGTGGCTTCCCGCCAGGGTCCGTCACAGGCCTCGGTTCAGTCACCGCACGGAGCGCCATCTAGCCTCCCCACTTCAGAGCAGGGAGATCACACAGCACACCCCCAGCAGCATCCAAGCCTGTGTGATCTCAGAGCAGTAGCTGCGGATATAAAAGACACCCTGTCAGCAGTCATTGCTGACCTGCGACTGGACATCCGCGCCATCGCTGACAGGGTACAGGAGGTAAAGAAGACATCGTCCCTGCATGACACGGTCCTCAGCCGGGTGACACAAAAGGTGGACACGCACACCTTACAACTGAGGGACCTCCAACGTCACGTAGAAGATTTGGACAATAGAGGCAGACACCATAACTTGCGCATCAGAGGTCTGCCAGAGTCAGTTGAACCTGAGCAACTAACTACCACCATTACAGGCTTGTTTAACAACTTACTGGACAGACAGGCACACACCAAGGTGGAAATGGAGTGCATTCATCGTGCAATCAGACCCAAAGGGAGAGATACAGACCCCCCAGAGATGTGGTGTGTTGCTTGGTGGACTACAAATTGAAGGAAGACATACTCCGCAAAGCGAGAAACAGGATCCAGCTATCACATGGGGGCTCTGACATCTACATTTACCAAGATCTCTCTGGTATCACTCTTCAACATAGGAGAGATCTGAAGCCGTTGCTGGAAACTTTACAAGCCAAAGGCATACATTATAGGTGGAAATTTCCTTTCGGCCTATCAGCTACTCATCAAGGTTGCACAGCCCTGTTGCGAGTTTCCGAAGAACTGGAGTTCTTTTGTGCCACCCTGGGCATCCCTGAGGTGGAGGTACCAAATTGGTACGCAGAGTTTCGTCGCCACATGCCCAGAAAAGAGCTACGCAGCGAAGAACCCATGGAAGCCCAGGAAACCAGATAGCACAGGCACAGATCGGCATCAGGCAACAGATCTCAGACATCTGCCAGAATCCCCACGCCCACGGAGGGCCAGACGCGATTTTGGACCTAACCGAGGCCAATCCCCGGCAATCTGAATAGAGAGGAACCTAGGCCATGGCTAAGTACTGTTCTATGTTAATTTTTTCTGTTCTCCCCAGCTATTGTGTTTTACCGGTAGTTTTTGCAAAAAGTGCTCTCCCGTATTTGCCTTCACACCATCTCGGCTACCACGCCCTCTGAGAAGGGCCTCAGACACTGGCCAGGTTTGATTCCCTAATGAATATTCCAAGGATCTGCTGTCACATCTTCTGACTTTCCGCACCTCTAAATACCCTCTATTGCCAGAGAAACCCACAACAGTGCTATCATATTAACCTAACATTCGAGAGACACAATTGCTCTATTAACTGGTTCACTCCTCTTTGTCTACAGGTCCGCACATCTTAGGTCGCAAGACGTCTAACGGTATTTACTTCATATCACTGTACCTGGTTTTGCAAATTGACTGTCACAGGCTGTATTGCTTGCTTGCTTTTTTGTGCGGGAGGATTGGGATTTGTAGGATTGCGCTGGTGGGCTTGCTGGAACCTCTACACTATCATTCAACCCAGATATCCCATTCCCTGAATCCGTTCTCCTCCAAAGGACTCCCCCAGATATCAAACTCAATACCCTTACTTATACACTTGTCCCTTGGCCCCCTTTAACACTCCACTCTCCAAACAGGGATACACGCCCAGGGATATTTTTTGCAGATATCAGAGGTTCTGGTGAGCCCATGTAAGTGACACGTTCCAAATCATCTAACAAGGTTTTTTTTGAATGCTTATGTTGATTGCATTATAATGATTACCCGGTATCAAATGTCCCATGCTGTGAATAGGGAGAAACCCTTGTCCGAAGTGGAGAATAGCACTGCCGATGCCTCCCTGGATGGAACAGAACCCCAGCAACACACAAAATGACAGCAGGCTTATCATTACTCCTCACGGATAATCTGATGCCTTTGATACTGGTTAGGACTATATGGGATTGTATCAGTCATCCGTGTAAACACCTTTGGGAATTTGTATAGGAAACTTTTCATCTTTTTTTTTTTTACTCCTTTTAAGTTGACGCATAGCCATGGTCTGACTTTGAGATATAGCGCCGCTCTTACTGGTAATCACACAGTTTGTTATGATTCAATGATGGTAATTACAAGCTACCTTGCTGTCTAGTTGGACAGGATAGATGCTCCCCCTTTACACATCTCATTTTGTTGTGTAACACTACAGATACACTCCCCTTGAGCAGAGTCACCTCCACCTAGATAAGGTCAGATCACACGGCCAGCCCATACAAGCACTTAACCCACATATCAAGACTGCAGGTGACACAAATAAGGCATTCCTACAGCACGTTACCCACGCACGTGAGTTCACCCACCGAAGGCGGTAACAGCTGTGGACTGAAATGTTAATTGTACACATCTTTCTCGTGTAGTCTTTCTCAACCCCCAAACAGCAGATTGGACTAGAGTTAGCCCCTCTTGGAGAGGCTCTCTCTACCCTCTCTCTGTACCTCACCGAAACCTCTGTTTTAGGAAAAGGGACAGTTTCCTTACCCTATTGGTTTACAGTTTAGAAGTAGGTCTTTCCTACACCTACTCCCTCCTCCCTCCAGCACCCACCTCCATCTATGCCCCCTCCAGTACCCACCCCCATCTATCCCCCCTTTACCCTCATTACAACATCAGTACCGATCACACACATAGAGTGTGTACACCCTAGTATATTATGCCGCCTCCAGGCTGTGGACACTCCCCCCCACCCCCCAGGTCAGGCTATATTCTTTGAATGTTAAAGGGACTCAATACTCTCGAAAAGAGATCACAGCTGCTTCTCCTCCTAAGAGAGGCCAAGGCTGATGTGGTCTTTGTTCAGGAAACACAGTTCAGAACGGATATTATCCCCAAACTACACAGTCCCTTCTATCCAACGGTATATCACGCCACCAATAATGACTCCAAATCTAAGGGTGTATCTATCCTAATCTCGAAAAACTGTCCCATTCAAATCCAAGATACAGAAATAGACACTAACGCCCGTTACATTTTTCTGAAAGGCAAGTTGTACAAAAAAACTTTAATCTTAGCCAATCTTTACGCCCCCAACAGGCAACAGGTCCCCTTCTTTTGCAAAATCCTACTGTCACGGAACGTCCCACACTCCGCTTGAGTGCTTCCGTCAGTATACCGCTTCCTAAGTTCTGGAACATGAGCCCAATGGATCTGGCTATAGGAACCCCCAAGAACTAGACAACACCAGTCTTGGAGTACATCAGAACTAACTCTTTATTTGAGATCTCACACACATTTATACAGCAGGCTGACTCAAAGCTAACCTAATTAACATGAGCTAATTTACTAAAAAATTTACCCAGACCAGATGACAGACTTGTGGGCACCGAGCTTCACACAGTAGTATAAACACAATAGCTGGAGCTAATTACAATTAACAATACAAACAACAATCTCCCCCCCCTCCTCAGCCTAGACTGTTCGTCTCCTAGCCAGTGCTGGTGGCTAATGTTATCAGCTCATTCAATTAACACACATTACCATAAACATCAACACAGGGTTAATTAGAACAAACAACAATGAGTTGAATACCCTTAGAACCTAGATTAAACACAGGTAGTTGGAGTTGATGACACCAGCATCTCCTCACAGGATGTGTCCCAACAGTATAATTCAGTCTTATCATTCTAATATGGCATATAAAGGGTTCCCGGAGTCTGTGTGTTTTGGGGGGGGGATATGGAGCTGAATCCAAAGTAACACCAACCCCAGGGTCCCCAGGCATACAGCTCACAGAGAGCACCATTCCCCCAAATGCTAGGGCCCATAATCGGTGGGCAAGAGGCTTGCGTTCAGTCCCCTCCAATAGCCTCTGTCCCGGGTGAGTTTGTCACACCTACAAAAGTGTGAACAAGATATGGTGAAAAATACTCCTGCGCTTGTGAGATCGTTTGCTGTAAAACAAAGGTAGTATTGTAGTCAGAGGTAGGACTGGGGTAGATGATGGAGCGTGTCCCGCTGCCTTAGCTGACCAGGGGTGGTCTGGAAAGGACTGTTTAGTAGGAAGTGGCTGGAAGGCGCGTGATCAGACGCTTACATCAAGAAATGTATGGTTTATTTATGTAAAAGAATACAGACATATAGTCGTATAGATATAAAATCATACAAATACTACATAATATTATAAAAAAAGGAAAAACAGGTAACAAAATAAGTTCTAGGAAGTTAAAATTGGGGTGTGCCCATATTGAGGCAGGTGTTTAAGAAAGGCTGACGCGTTTCGAGGAAAACCTCTTCATCAGAGCCAGGAGAACTGGAGCACAGTCTGTATGGGCCGGTACGCCGACATGTGTACATGGGGAGAGGTGGTGTGGCTAGTAGGAGGATGTGTCCTGTGATGGACAATTGATTATTCCAAGTTCCATACCCAGGTGTTCTAGATGGTGTATAAATAAGAACAATATATACCGTACACTACAGACTGGAGACGTAAGATAAGTTTACATTGAAAAATGCATTCATAAAATGATAAAAAGTATATAATATAAATATATTAGAAATAAAAATTACCATATCAGTACAAAGAATTAATGATAGGTAGTGGGATTTTGAAGCACAGAACATGAGATTGTAGTCTAAATACATACAAATGAAAAAATCTACGCATACTTATCTTACACCTACAAAACCTCATCGTGTTCCAGGGGGGCCTGCTGGTTGTGGGGGGTGACTTCAACTTGGCCCTCACACCCTCTCTGGACTCCTCGTCAGGATCCTCCGCCATAACTTACAGAGCACTTTGCGCAATCAAAACTCAGCTCACCAACCTAACCCTCCATGACACCTGGCGTACACTACATCCCAACACCAAGGACTTTACCATCTACTCTCCCCCTCATCACAAGTACAGGAGGATAGACTAATTCTTCTTGACCCAAGCTGACTTAGACTTCCTCCTGACTGCTTCTATAGACCCAATGATCCTATCGGATCATCATCCCATATCCATCACCATTTCTTTCCCGTCAATGCCCTCCAGCCCTAAATGTTGGCGTCTAGACAACTCTCTCCTTACTAACCCTGAACACATAAAGAGAATAAACACTTGCTAGTCGCATTACTTTCAAGAGATTGCGTCCCCCGATACCAACCCAATGATCCTATGGGCAGCACATAAATGTGTCATCAGGGGTGAACTTATTTCCATTGCTGCGAAAGCCAGACAAGCATGTATCGCAGAACTTTCAGCAAATATTCATTCTCTAGAAAAAAAGCACAAAACAATCTTTAGCTAAACAAACCTTTCAAGAGCTGCTAAGAGCCAGGGGAGAGCTCCTCGAGGAACTGGGGAAATCGACTAGACGCAAATACGCCCTATCACAACACATCTTCTACGAGTTTGGCAACAAATCGGACAAAATGCATGCCAGAGCCCTCCAAAACAAAAAAGCGTACCCGACCATCCACTCTATATTGGAACAAAATAGAGACATCAAAGAGTATAGCACATCAATTCGAACGGTTTTACTCTAAACTATATAACCTACCTACCCACCCGATGACTGACCCAACTCGAGACAGAAAACAGATGATAGATGATTTTTTACACAATATGGCCCCCATCCCATCTCCGCCGACAAGGCTGCTGAACTAGATAACCCACACACTTGGGAAGAGAGCATCGAAGCCCTTAAACAAATTAAACCGGGCAAAAGCCCCTGTCCTGATGACTTAACTATCAGCTATTACAAAACCTTCCCAAATATACTTATTCCGCAGTTCCTGACGACTTTCAACTCACTACCCACACACCCTGAAAGCTGTAAGGATCTCCTGGAAGCTCACGTTGTAGTGATACCGAAACCGGGCAAAGACGCGACCTTGGTCTCCAATTACAGACCCATATTGCTCATAAATGTCGACGTGAAGCTCTACACAAAAGTAATAGCAAATCGCATACTCCCTTCACTCCCATTCTTGGTCTCTTTGGATCAAATGGGATTTATCCCTGGTCGCGAGGCCAAGGATAATACACTTAAGGCAATAAACATACATCAATGGCTATCCTCTTCCAACACCCCCGGGTTTTTTCTGTTCCTCGATGCAGAGAAGGCGTTCGACAGAGTGGCTTGGGACTATATGACATAAGTCTTAGTAAAGTGGGGTTTCGAGATCGCATGCTCCAATATATCCTCGCTCTTTACTCGACCCCAACTGCGAGAATCAGAGTCAACGGTCACCTGTTGGATGCCTTCTCTGTGTAGAGTGGAACCCGTCAGGGTTGCCCGTTGTCCCCAATTATATTCATACTCACGATGGAACCTATACACCGTAGGCTTAGGACCAATATGGACATTAAAGGAGTCGAAATCAACAACAATACAAGCTGGCAGCATATGCCGACGACATCCTTCTATTTCTCACAGACCCCATTACCACAATTCCTAACCTAACCTGTCTCCCTACCCGACTCTACGGTGACATTATGCCAAGCCAATTTCCCTGTCAGATGGGACGCACATGCAATCACTTATCTGGGGATTCAGTTACCAGCTAAATTAGAGGATCTATACCCCAGAAACTTCACCCCCATCCTGAAAACAATACAGAAGGACCTTCAGGATAGGAACAGGGGCACATTTTCATGGTTTGGGAGGGCGGCAATCTTGAAAATGAACATCCTTCCCAGACTTCTCTATTTGCTACAAACGATCTCGATCAAAATACCACCCTCATTCGTCGGCACTTACAAACAGTTCTGCCTAAAATTTCTTTGGGCTGACAAACATTCTCGGGTAAGTTGCGAGACACTGGTGACACCTAAATCGAGGGGAGGAATAGGCCTCCCGGATATACAAAAATATTACTGGTCATGCCACCTAACCAGAATTGTAGATTGGCACCTTCACAAACAGGCTAAAGCCTGGATAGGCATATAGGAGGCGTTTTCCTCTTTTCCTATCCAACACCTCCCATGGATAAGCCCCCATGGAACCCCAAGGGACAGCAAGTGCCACCCCCCGATCGGTCCGACACGTCAGACCTTTCGCACTATATGCCACAAATTGAAAATTGCCTCATCGCCAGGCCCAATGACACCGCTTGACCGGAATCCGGTCTTTCCTCCGGGAGTCACTCACCTTGACACTAATGGTAGACCCATGATTCAATCCATTAGAGCAGAAGCCTTGTTCGACAAAGGGAAAATTGTGCCTTACCAAACCCTCACAACTAGACTAACTGACACACACATCCCCTATTTTAACTTCCTTCAGATACGTCACTTTCTACTCAGCTCTATCCCGCAATCTCAGTGGTATAGAGACCACACACCTTTCGAAGCCATATGCAACGGGTCCGAACCCCGAAGACATATAGTCTCTGATATGTACGCCTTACTGTTCGCCAAGATATCCACCAAAGACGATGTATCCTGCCAAAAATGGAATATAGAACTGACCACAGCCCTCACACAATAGGACTGGGATAAAATCTTTACCCATATACATAAAGGGTCGTTGAATGTCTCCGCACAAGAAAACGGTTACAAAATATTTTCCAGGTGGTATAGGACCCCTGACAGGATACATAAATTTCACCCTAGCATCCCTCCTTTATGTTGGATATGCAACACCGCTCATGGTTCTCTATTGCACATTTGGTGGGAATGCCCCCTAATCCAACCCTATTGGAAGGAGATACATTGTCTTACCTCACAAATCACAACATACATTCACGCTAGCCCAATATCTTCTCCACCATACTTTCATTCCCCAAGCGGCCTACTCAAAATCACTCACTCTTCACCTCATCAGTGCTGCAAAACTCTGTGTACCCACTCACTGGAGGACTACTCCCCCCTAATATAAGCAAATGGCTCCGCAGAGTCGGGAAAATAGCTGAGATGGAAGATTTAATCCATCAAGCTCGAGACACTCCAGCGAAATTCCTTAAAACATGGGCTTGCTGGCTTCATTTCAAAGAATCAATGGATTACCGTACCATCATAACAGACTCCTCATAGCTTGACCTGGGGCCTTACATCATTGAATAACATATATAACGGACATCTATTCATGGTGACCCATCCTTTCCTTCCTCCCCTCACCCCCTCTTTTCATCACTCCCTCCCCCCTTTACCCATCTACTTGTATTACAGACTGGGCCTTGTGGACTACCACTGCACCAAGAATCTGCAATAATAATGGGACTCAAGCATATACCCTAATATTCCACAAACCACATGTAGCATATCCGAGATACCGGCATGTTGGCAAAGCAATATCAGACAGAAGATGCCCTCCCCATGTACAGTTAGTTCCCGACAGGGGTAGGTAGGAGACGTGGCAATATACCCGGTATCCGGAAGACATACAGTGGGGACCGAAAGAATTCAGACCACCTTAAATTTTTCTCTCTTTGTTATATTGCAGCCATTTGCTAAAATCATTTAAGTTCATTTTTATCCTCATTAATATACACACAGCACCCCTTATTGACAGAAAAACACAGAATTGTTGACATTTTTGCAGATTTATTAAAAAAGAAAAACTGAAATATCACATGGTCCTAAGTATTCAGACCCTTTGCTGTGACACTCATTTATTTAACTCAGGTGCTGTCCATTTCTTCTGATCATACTTGAGATGGTTCTATATCTTCATTTGAGTCCAGCTGTGTTTGATTATACTGATTGGACTTGATTAGGAAAGCCACACACCTGTCTATATAAGACCTTGAAGCTCACAGTGCATATCAGAGTAAATGAGAATCATGAGGTCAAAGGAACTGCCTGAAGAGCTCAGAGACAGAATTATGGCAAGGCACAGTTCTGGCCAAGGTTACAAAAAAAATTCTGCTGCACTTAAGGTTCCTAAGAACAGTGGCCTCCATAATCCTTAAGTGGAAGATGTTTGGGATGACCAGAACCCTTCCTAGAGCTGGCCGTCCGGCCAAACTGAGCTATCGGGGGAGAAGAGCCTTGGTAAGAGAGGTAAAGAAGAACCCAAAGATCACTGTGGCTGAGCTCCAGAGATGCAGTCAGGAGATGGGAGAAGGTTGTAGAAAGTCAACCATCACTGCAGCCCTCCACCAGTCGGGGCAGTATGGCAGAGTGGCCCGACGGAAGCCTCTCCTCAGTGTAAGACACATGAAAGCCCACATGGAGTTTGCTAAAAAAACACCTGAAGGACTCCAAGATGGTGAGAAATAAGATTCTCTGGTCTGATGAGACCAAGATAGAACTTTTTGGCCTTAATTATAAGCGGTATATGTGGAGAAAACCAGGCACTGCTCATCACCTGTCCAATACAGTCCCATCAGTGAAGCATGGTGGTGGCAGCATCATGCTGTGTGGGTGTTTTTCAACTGCAGGGACAGGACGACTGGTTGCAATCGAGGAAAAAATGAATGCGGCCAAGTACAGGGATATCCTGGACGAAAACCTTCTCCAGAGTGCTCAGGACCTCAGAATGGGCCGAAAGTTTACCTTCCAACAAGACAATGACCCTAAGCACACAGCTAAAATAACAAAGGAGTGGCTTCACAACAACTCTGTGACTGTTCTTGAATGGCCCAGCCAGAGCCCTGACTTAAACCCAATTGAGCATCTCTGGAGAGACCTAAAAATGGTTGTCCATCAACGTTTACCATCCATCCTGACAGAACTGGAGAGGATCTGCAAGGAGGAATGGCAGAGGATCCCCAAATCCAGGTGTGAAAAAACTTGTTGCATATTTCCCAAAAAGACTCATGGCTGTATTAGATCAAAAGGGTGCTTCTACTAAATACTGAGCAAAGGGTCTGAATACTTAGGACCATGTGATATTTCATTTTTTCTTTTTTAATAAATCTGCAAAAATGTCAACAATTCTGTGTTTTTCTGTCAATAGGGGGTGCTGTGTGAACATTAATGAGGAAAAAAATGAACTTAAATGATTTTAGCGAATGGCTGCAATATAACAGAGAGTGAAAAATTTAAGGGAATACTTTCTGTCCCCACTGTATATAGCAGGATTCCACTATACTTCCCTTAGCAAGTCCATATGCCCTATTACGGTTCTGGACCATTGCAATTATTTCCTGCCCCATCATTAAGCAGAAGATAAAGGCGGACTTTTTGATGACTATTACCTCTTCTAGACGTGTCTTTCAGTTAGTGGCTTTCTTGTAAAGAACCTTATCTTATACAGTGATAAAGTCGTCCTGAGACCCAGACCTTCCTTTAGTGAAGATATTATCCTCCCTTCCCCTTTCCTGCCCCGAAGCATGCCAAGGAGATTTTACTTCATTGCCTGGATGTGGTCAGAGCATTTAGGGGATAAATAGCTGCAACATCTTCCTTTTGAAGAACAGATTCCCTTTTTGTCCTCCTTGAAAGTCACAAGAAGGGTCATTCTGTTTCCTTTTCCACCAATTATGATGAAAACATTTTCATCATAATTTTCATCAGCAGCATGTTTCAAGTGACGAAAATGAAACGGAAGTTATCCAACATTTTCGTCAATTGATGAAAACGATGACAAAAATCAATTCCTATTTTCATCAACGAACAAAACGAAAATGTGAGGGAGGGATGTTTACCCACGTGAACTTCCGATTTCCTCAAAGCTCCACCTGTAAAGCTGTGTTTCCCCTCTTAGCAAGCAAGGTCGTGACCGTAGCATGCTTAGTGGTGTGGCACGCTTAGCACTGTGTGCATTAGCCTCCTCAGACCACTGTCCAGAGCACTCTTTGCATTACAGGCATCCTCAGACCACCGTCTAGAGCACTGTGCATTAGAGGCCTCCTCTGACCACCGTCCAGACTGTCTGTGTAATTTGTTCAAACCCTCAATACCATAAATAATTAAAACATATTACATGTTTTTTTCTCCAGGAGTACATAATGAGTTTGGAAATTCTAGAGAATGCTTGAATAATGCATTGAAGTTTAACTAAACCCATAAGATTTTAGTCATATATTGACATTTGATCAGGATATTGGAGTGGAGAAAACTTCTTTTGCAGATTTCTCTGGATTTGGATATTTCTTTATAGAGCACTCTAGTTTAGAGATTTAAAAGTGCCTTGGGAAGGAAGAAATATACAACCTAGTGTCTGAGTTTTGTGGGCAATCAGCAGGGTGTGGGCCAAGGTGTACATAGCTCTTAAAATGTTGGTCTGCAGAGAGTTGCATGTGGAGTGGAGAAGAGTGCAGCTGGAGTTGCTGCCATTGAGAGAATCTCTGTGTGAAGATAGTTGTTGTGTGAGTCAAAGAGCTCAAGGCTGTGTACGTTCAAGAAGCTCCAAGCTTTGTGCCTGGAAGAGCAGACATGCAATCCTTCCTGGAAAACTCTCCATTTGGGTACAGACCAGTCAGGCCACATTTTGTCCCTGAAGGCAGATGCTGTCAGCACACCTGAGACCTTCTCCACCACACACACCTGTTATATACTGCCTGTGTTCCCAGGTGGGTGCCTTCCAACAGGGTTTGTTGTGAATTAATGGATTCTGCATTAATACAAGTTATTTTCTCTGCAATTAGACTCTGAGTGACTCTGCCCACTGATTGAGTTCCAAGTTGTACATAGCTCACCACACAGGGACACTGTACCCAGCCAATCCAATTTACAGTGCCGATTCCTCCCCTTCCCTTTACAACAACGGAAGGAGAGAGGTCAGTACTTATGAATGGGCACAGAATAAATGGATTAGAAGATGTTGATTCATTTATTCTGTTGCAGTGATGCATGGATTTTTTTTGTTTAAAGAGAAGTATGGATATTCAAAAAAACAATCAGTTTTTACTCACCCTAGGTGGATGCAGCTGTTACCCGCGGCTCCTAAGACCAGACTGAGTGATCAAAGACGGCTAATCGCTCAGTTCTCGGACTTCAGTGAGCAGAGAGCCCAAGACTGTCACTCATCAGCTCTCTGCGCTGCCCTTCCAGCGCTCACTGGAGTGCTGGGCTGTGGAGGGGGCGGGAACAGCTGGCTCAGGCTCCCAGCTATGCGATGAGAGGATGAGCCAGCTTCTGGGCTGGCATCTGGGTGTCCAAGCAGCTGAGTGACATCAGCCAACAGGGGACTTAAACCAGCTGACAGCTGAATATGGGTTACAGGAGTTCAGAACAAACTGCACTCCTATGATCCCCAGGAGAAGTAGGGTCAAAAGAGCTACTTCTTCTTTGAAACCCTTTCTTCCCATCCCACCTACATATACTATCTCCAATGCTGTCTCTTATCCTGTATGTTATCCCTTATCCTGCACATCTGAACATTACCCCTTCATCTCCATCCTGCCACTGTATGTGGACACTATATTAGCCCCTTCACCTTTTCCTTCCTCTCTGTATGACCTATACATTAATTTATCTAGTGCACCATTCTCAAACTCCATGTTTAACCCCCTTAGTTTCGTGACAATTTTTCCATTTCCAAAAAATGGTAGCAAAAAATTAAATCACCTTTTGGGTGCCTAATTTACTTAAAAAAAAAAAAAGGGTAATTTCAGTTTTTTGTACTATTCTGGCATTTTTATTTTAACAGAAATGAAGGGAAACTGGTTGTTTGCCAAAGTCTTTGTTTTTTTTCCCTTTTAGAATAATAATTAAAAAACAGCATTTATTAAATACCTCCAATGGAAAGCTCTATTTGTCTTAAAATGAAATAAAACTCATTTGGGTACAGTGTTGCATAACAGAGAAATTGTCTGTCAAACTATCACAGCATTGAAAAATGGCCTGGTAATGAAGGGGCATTACAGGCTGGTGCTCAAGTGGTTAATGAATGTTACACCTAAATAGCATTCTCTGATGAAAGTCTATAATAACAGCCCATGTATCTCTCCAGTTAGCATTAGGAATGGCCAGTAGATGTCAGTGTTATAAAACATGTAGTATAGGTAAAGGACTAAAAAATGTATAATGCATTTTGCAGCTCATTTTAACATACAAACAATGGCAAATTTACTGACTTAGTGTTTAAGGCAGATTAATTACTGCTACTTAGTCCTTTTTCACACAAGAGTTCTTTGACCCTACTATTGCTGATGTTTTCCAGTATTCATTTGCTGTTCTATTTGACCATGTTTAAATGCATTGTTTTTAATATATATGTATATTCAATAAATTTATACTTTTTTACGATATTACTCCTTGTTATTCTGGCTTACCTTCCTTGCCCATAAAATCCCTGGGGCACTTAATTTCTAAAGTTTCTCTTTATTTGGGATGTGGCAAGGATTGCCAGCTATATACTCCTGATTGGTTTCTCTTCTTAGCTTTTTTCTACTATAGCTGATCAGTCTTTTACTGATTTGTAAGGTATTAGCAAGGTATAGACTTTGCAAGGTCTGAACCTAGATGCATAGACTGAAAATGAAGCACACCTGCTATGAGAAAAACATGGGTTCAGCATGACAGCTGAACAACTACAGTAGTTTTCACATACAGACATATGTGGCCCTCACAATCATCTAAACCAGGCATGTCCAAAGTCCGGTCTGCGGGCCAATTGCGGCCCATGTTCTGGTTTAATATGGCCCCCAGTGAATTTTTGCAAAATCTATCTCTTGTGGCCCCTGACCCTGGATCTCTCAAGGCCGAAGCAGTGGGACTGCACCTCCTCAGTTGGCGTTCTCGTGATCTCTCGGACACTGTTGGAACTGCATGTCCTCAGTTGGCGTTCTCACGATCTCTCAGACGCGTCGGAGCTGGACGTCCTTAGTCGGCGTTCTCACAAACTCTCGGACGTCACAGGATTTGGTGCGTTCCCGTTATCTTCACCACACACAGCCACAAAGGTAAAAGAATTCTTGTTGGGCAGTGCATTAGTGTATCGGACAAACACACTTAGGGCTCTTTCACACTGACGATCCGTATGTCCGTTTTTCATCCTTCCGTTTTCGGATGAAAAACGGACATACATGTATTCCTATGGAGCGTCGGATGTCAGCGGTGACATGTCCGCTGACATCCGACCCGCTCCGATCCGAAAAGTGTAACAGAGGAAAACCCTACTTTTCCATCCGTTTTCGGATTGGATCAGGTGACGACGGACTCTACGGCCCGTCATCATCCGATCCCCCATAGGGGAGAGCGGCGCTCTGACAGGTCCGTCGCTGCACAGTGTGCAGCGATGGACCTGTCATCTTTCTGCTCAGCGGGGATCGGCGGAGCGATCCCCGCTGAGCAAGCGGTGTTCACGGGGCGGATCATCACTAATCCGCCCCGTGTGAAAGAGCCCTTAGACCAAAACCTCTGCCACTGCACTCACATGATCCCTTCCCCTTCTGGTCAAATGGCTACTGTAAAAAAGAAAAGGAAAGTTGAAAGTGAAGGCCGCCGCTTCCAGGAGGTGGAAAATGGAATATTTCTTCACTGAAATAGGGAATCACTGTGTTTGTCTGATATGCCAAGAGACTGTGGCTGTTTATAAGGAATTTAATGTCAAGAGACACAACCAGTCCAGACATAGCACATATGACAAGATAACAGGGAGTGACCACAGTGAAGAATGTCGGGCAAAATGGTCGGCCTCACGCATGTTCACTTTATCAAATCTGGCCCTCTTTGAAAAAAGTTTTCACACCCCTAATCTAAACAAAGCACCTAGGCATAATTTATTCAGCTATAAAGAAAAGTTTCAAAAGATCTCCATTCTTAGGTATTTTCTTGTGGTGACATCGCTTGAAAGTAGAACACAGGCTTGATGTCTACTTTTATTGCTTACCCAAAATCACAAGGCTCAAAAATTCAACCAATGATCACTTTACCTTATTCTTTACATGATTTTTAAAGGTGTTCAAATTTTTAACTGTTTGGCAAACACCTACTTAACCCATGAGGGCTTGAAATCACTTTAAGAAGACCTGAATTGTGGAAGGAGCGGTGCAGAAAACACAGATCACCAGAATGAATCAAGTAGAAGCAGGGGAGATCCCTGCACTACAGGCCCTCAGGTCCAGCTTTCTCTACAACATGAAGAATAGCAAGCAGCATAATAGTGACATCCCCCCATTTTGTGAGACTATGGGCTTGATTTACTAAGGGCAAACGGACTCTTAACTTAGCAAATCAAATTTCCCTTTAGCTTAATGAATGAGCTGAAACACTGCTGACTTTCAGCATCCAATCTGGCGCATTAAAAAAATAATTTTTTTATTTTATTTCCTTCCACGTATTAGCTGCAAAGTTAATGTTTACCACATCTAGGCTAGCTAAGCTCCACCACCACAACTAAGCTAAGTGAAAATTCCCTTAGCGAACATGCTCCACTCTTTTAGTAATCAAACCCTGGTAGTTAAATGCAGCAGTGCCTTTGATGATTACACACTGTAGAAATACTACTACTAGGCTACAAAACTATAGTGCATAAACACAGTCACATGTCGGAAAGTTCACTGCCATCTTTTAGAAGGTATTGCAGACAAAAAGGTACATTTTTCATATTAATTGTTATGCACAATGAACCTCTTGCCGACCACATAACCCATATATAGTATGTGACAACAGAAAAAGTGGTCTTTAAGGCCTAGCCGCCACACATGCATCAGCTACTGCAGGCAGGGGTTCTGTGTCGAGAATGTGCTTACTATGTTCTCCTGGCACACTAACTAAGCTGCCTCCAACAGCTCTCAGTCATGCGTAATGGTGTATAATTCCTGTGATACCACTTGTGTTTTAATTTTAAAAATATTGCATATATATATAAATTAATGTGACATTAACAATGGGTTGCAGCTTGCATCAAATGGTGTTCAACCAATCACTAAACAATAAACAAATAGGATAAAGATGCCGCGCTACCTCTTAAGTGATTACATAAAGATAATTACATCAAATTAAACAGTGTATCACCATCAGTGATTACATGTACTATAATAAACAATAAATAGTGAATAATAATGATCCAACAATGAAAACAATGGTATTGCAATTCATAAAACGTGAAATAAACATGACTTCTTCTTTACAAAAATCTTCAAGCCTCTTCCCCAATCACCACAGTGCTCTCAGTGCCCTCACCTTAATCATGTAGTATATACGCATGTGTAGTAATACCCAGCTCACTTCTCTCTGGTCAGATTGGTATTCCAAGATCTCAGTGTACTCTGTAGAAAGGTCTCCCACTCACCAGGGTACTTTTATTCACCTAGATCAGGGTTATGCAATTAGCAGATCTCCAGTTCTTGCAGAACTACAAGTCCCATGAGACATACCAAGACTCTGACAGCCACAAGCATGGCACCCAGAGAAAGAGGCATGATGGGGCATGATGGGTAGTTTTGCAACAGCTGGAGGTCCGCTAATTGCATATCCCTGACCTAGATCATCCTCCTCAGTAATGGGGTTGTGGTCCCTTTAAGAACATGTGATCCATATACTGGGGTGCACTCATATACCACGTGGGGACATAGTGAATAGCCCAATAGTGTAAAAATTGCTTTATTGATGCTTAAAATCCTGCTTACATCAATATAAAGTTATACAGGCATATCAGGGATATTGTTCTTCTTGGTATGACATCACTTCTGGTCCTCGTTCCTACAGACTCGGTCCTATGCGTTACGTCACATGACTTAATCAGGGGGAACCCTGAGTTACGCATATATGCAGCCCCATGGAAAAAAGCCTGCTTCCACGTGGCCGCATATATGTGTGCAGTCGGCAGGAAGGGGTTAAAGGCTCACTTTTTTTTTTAAATAATAAACATGTTATACTTACCTGCTCTGTGCAGTGGTTTTGCACAGAGCAGCCCCGATCCTCCTCTTCTCGGGTACCCTGCCAGTGCTCCTAGCCCCTCCCTCTTGCCAAATGCCCCCATAGCAAGCCACTTACTATGGGGGCACTCGTGCATGCTCGCTCCAGAGAGTGTGACTTGGCCCCGCCCCTGCTCCCTCCTCACTGCCAGTGATTGCCACTGCTCTTGTGCAGATCGCTAGATCGAGCTGGGACTAGGGTTTTAGGAGAAGGTTTTCTACCTTCTGCACACAGAAGGTTTTCTACCATCATGCATAGAATGCATGAAGGTAAAAAAACCTTCAGCCTTTACAACCACTTTAACTCGATTAATTATCAGCCAATTTCTACTGAAAACCTTTGGATCAATTGGAAAACATATTGCAAACCACATTTTCTCATCCAGCACCAGTACTTGATGTCACACATTTTTTTTGGCTAAATGACTACAAATTCCCACAGACACACTCCAAAATCATGTAGAAAATCTTTCCAAAACAGTGGAAACTATTATAGCTGCAAGGTGAGAGGGGGAGGAAACTCCATAATAATGCTTTTGAAACGAACTGCCCAAAAGCTCATATAGGTATAATGGTCAGGTGTCCACAAGCCCATATAGTATACTGTTTGTCTGCCCTTTGTGTGATTGTACTTCTTAGTACTTTGAGATACTTTTGGGCAGGCTATGTATGACCTCCTATATTAGGCCCCTCACTAGTCAAAGGTGTCCTTAGTTAGCAAGAATTGTACCTAGCCATCTTGTAAGAAGGCACTGTATAAAAGGAAAATCAATAGAAAATTATTGTTGTGGTGTTATTTCTCACCCTAGCAGGTTATTTTGTGGTTGTATGGCCATTGTTCATTGCAGAGCCAGATTTAGACCTTGGGGGGGGGGGGGGGGGGCAGGGCACTTCATGTTCAGGGGGCCTGGGGCACTTCAGGTACCGGGGAACCCTTAAACACAGAGTTTATTTACATTCTCAATGACAGTTACACATTTTTAAAATGCATGGCACAACATCTTTCACAGGTCACACATGCCCACACACTATACAGTGTAATTTGCTTGAGCCGCCAAAATGTATCTTTGAAAAAGGATACAATTTACCAGTCCAGAGTTTTACAGATGATGGCCAGCAAAATATTACTCCCCAAGATAGATTTGATAAAGGAAAGTACATTTTTTCTTATACAGTGCCTTGAAAAAGTATTTACACCCCTTGAAATTTTCCACATTTTGTAATTGTTACAACCAAAAACGTAAATGTATTTTATTGAGATTTTTTTGTGATAGACTGACACAAAATGACAAATTTTGTGAAGTAGAAGGAAAATTATAAATGGTTTTCCAAATTTTTTAAAAATAAATATGCATTTGTATTCAGCCACCTTCAGCCCCCTGGAATTCAAAAGTCACCTGATTAGTAAATAGAGTCCATCTGTAGGTAATTTAATCTTAGTATAACTTCAGCTGTTCTGTAAAGCCCTCAGAGATTTGTTAGAGAACCTTACTGAACAAACATCATGAAGGCCAAGGAACACTCCAAACAGGTCAGGGATAAATTTGTGTAGAAGTTTAAAGCAGGGTTAGGTTACAATAAAAAATATCACAAGCTTTGAACATCTCACGGAGCACTGTTCAAATCACCCCCCTCAAAAATGGAAAGAGTATGACACAACTGCAAACCTACCAAGACATGGCCATCCACCTAAACTGACAGACCAAGGAGAACATTATTCAGAGAAGCAGCCAAGAGGCCCATGGTAACATGGAGGAGCTACAGAGATCCACAGCTCAGGTGGGAGAATCTGTCCACAGGACAAATATTAGTTGTGCACTCTACAAATCTGGCCTTTATGGAAGAGTGGCAAGAAGAAAGCCATTGTTGAAAGACAGCCATAAGAAGTCCTGTTTGCAGTTTGCAAGAAGAAATGTGGGGGACACAGCAAACATGTGGAACAAGGTGCTCTGGTCAGATGAGACCAAAACTGAACTTTTTGGCCTAAAAGCCAAATGTATGTGTGGTGGAAAACTAATGCCCCGTACACACGGTCGGATTTTCCGATGGAAAATGTCCGATCGGAGCGTGTTGTCGGAAATTCCGACCGTGTGTGGGCTCCATCGGACATTTTCCATCGAATTTTCTGACACACAAAGTTGGAGAGCAGGAGATAAAATTTTCCGACAACAAAATCCGTTGTCGGAAATTCCGATCGTGTGTACACAAATCCGACGGACAAAGTGCCACGCATGCTTAGAATAAATAAAGAGATGAAAGCTATTGGCCACTGCCCCGTTTATAGTCCCGACGTACGTGTTTTACGTCACCGCGTTCAGAACGATCGGATTTTCCGACAACTTTGTGTGACCGTGTGTATGCAAGACAAGTTTGAGCCAACATCCGTCGGAAAAAATCCTAGGATTTTGTTGTCGGAATGTCCGAACAAAGTCCGACCGTGTGTACGGGGCATAACACTGCATATCACACTGAACACACCATCCACACAGTGAAACATGGTGGAGGCAGCATCCTGTTGTGGGGATGCTTTTCTTCAGCAGGGACAGGGAAGCTGATCAGAGTTGATTTGAAGATCGATGGAGCCAAATACAGGGCAATCTTAGAAGGAAACCTGTTATACAGCGTACACACGGTCGGACTTTTCGACCGCACTTGTCCAACGGACACCGATGGACCAAATCCGGGGGACAATCCAATCGTGTGTGGGCTTCACCTGACCTTCAGCTGACTTTTCCAGTAGCAAATCTGAAGGACTTTAGATTTGGAACATGCTTCAAATCTTTACGTCGTAACTCCGCCGGACCCAGAAATCCGCTCGTCTGTATGCTAGTCCGACAGACAAAAACCGACGCTAGGGCAGCTATTGGCTACTGGCTATCAACTTCCTTATTTTAGTCCAGTGTACGTCATCACGTACAAATCCGTCGGACTTTGGTCGTGTGTAGGCAAGTCCGTTCGTTAAAAAGTCAGTCGGAAGTCCATCGAAAGTCCGCTGGAAAGTCTGTTGGACAAGTCCGGTCGAAAAGTCCGCCCGTGTGTATGCGGCCTTAGAGGTTGCAAAAGACTTGAGACTGGGGCGGAGGTTCACCTTCCAGCAAGGCAATGACCCTAAACATACAGCCAGAGTTACAATGAAATGGTTTAGATAAAAGCATATTTACTGTATGTATTAGAATGACCCAGTCAAAGTCCAGACCTAAATCCAATTGAGAATCTGGGGCAAGACTTGAAAATTGCTGTTCACAGACACTCTCCATCCAAACTGACAAAGCTTGAGCTATTTTGCAAAGAAGAATGGGCAAAAATTTCCCTCTCTAGATGTGCAAAGCTGGTAGAGACATACCCAAAAGGACTTGCAGCTGTAACTGCAGCAAAAGGTGGTTCTACAAAGTATTGACTCAGGGGGGCTGAATACAAATGCACGCCACACTTTTCACATATTTATTTGTAAAAAAATTTGAAAACCATTTATCATTTCCCTTCCACTTCACAAGTATGTGCCACTTAGTGTTGGTCTATCACATAAAATCCAAATAAAATACATTTACGTTTTTAGTTGTCACATGGCAAAATGTGGAAAATTTTAAGGGGTATGAATACTTTTTCAAGGCACTGTACATTATATATATATATATATATATATATATATATATATATATATATATATATATATATATATATTTTTTTTTTTTTTTTTTTTTAATTATTGAGCATATCATTTTTTATATTGTTTTATATAATTTTTGTATAGAGGAGGACCCCATCTGTCAGGGGGGCCTGGGGCAATTTCCCCTTTTGCCCCCTTATAAATCTGGCCCTGGCTGGTTCATTGTTATGAAGAAATGGGATCCAATACTAAGTGGTAACTTTATAATCCCAGAGCCCTTCAGAATATAATAGTGAGCAGATATACCTGATCATTGGATTGTGCTGTTCTATTACTATTAGGAAAATGTAAATTTCTGCAATACACTATTGCAATCCCTACTGTGACTTATGCTGGGTGTATTATATATTTTTTTCCTTTTTCAATATGCATTTTTTTAGTTTTTCTTAGTAGTATGCTGATTTTGCTTATTGTTACCATTGCTTTTCAAATCGCAAGCTATAAACATAAGGTACCAAAGCAGAAACAAATATAATCAGATATTCCTTTTCATTAGCATTACTTGGCTTTAAACTGGTCAATTTTTATATGTAGTGCAAGATATCTGCTTATCAGCAAATCACAAGAGTCAAATGCAACATCGCTTGCTGAGTGCTATGTGGGGTTTGGAGAAAATCAATAGTAATCCATAGCAATCACACTAGAATGTTTGCCCATACAGAGGGTTGAAAAAGACTCCTTGTGACTAGATTATGTGAATCTCAAATTGTAATCAAATCTGATAAATCCCATTTTGGTGCTGGTATGTTGTTTCTGAAGGTTTACTGTAATGTCATGTGCCACACAACAGCTCTGTGTACCCAACTTGGATTCTCAGCCTAAATATTTCTTCATGGAAAATCTATTTTTAAATAATTATTTTAAAGAAGTATTAAACCCAAAACCAAAAATGTAAATTATTGTAGCTTACTAATCATTAGATGGGATGGCTGCATTAGCTTTCTTTTCTGAGGCCTTTCCCCCTTTTTTTTACCTCGTTCTCTGGCCAGTAACACACTTCACACATTAGAGTATCTCCACTTTTGATGGAGGAGCA
Source organism: Aquarana catesbeiana (assembly GCF_042186555.1). Lineage (NCBI taxonomy): Eukaryota > Metazoa > Chordata > Amphibia > Anura > Ranidae > Aquarana > Aquarana catesbeiana. The sequence goes on along the minus strand of NC_133330.1, from coordinate 85,649,804 downwards.
ATGAAGACACCTTTGGACAGCAGCATTGTCAATTTGGGGAGAAGGTAGTTTAGATGCACTAGCTGATTTAGATAATAAACGCTGAACTCCAGATAATTGGTAAGCTGTTGTATAACAAACTTTTGCTTTTGGGTTTAACACCACTTTAAAATCTAGGCAGACGTGTAAAAAAAATGAATACAGTTAATTTGTTTTATTTAAATTATGCATTAAATAACATATACATTACATAGCATGTACACTTTCCCACTTTCAAGCAGAAAAAAACATGCATTTTGCTGCATAAAAATGCATCACAAATAGAAATCCCGTCCTATGTTATGTGACACGTTCACATCTAAGCACTGTAGTGTGAAAGGGAAATCCAAATTGTAAGGGCCCATTTACATATACATGTGTGCATTACCACGCATGTGGATGCATACCGAACAGTGTAAATCCAGACTAAATACGTTTTTAAATGTAACTATATTACCTTACATTAGCATCTTTCTTGATATCAGCATCCTGTAATCCTCCTGTATGGTAGCACTTGGATTAGGAAAGGCAGGGCTAGCACTGGGAGCCAATCACACTTTGCTTCAGTGCACATGAGCCTGACAGTAAACATTTACAAATGTGCAGCTAACTGTACATTGTCCTAAGAACAATGAACTAAGGCATCTCTTAAAGAGGAAGTAAACCCTGATGGGTTTTACTTCCTCCTTTTTCCCCTGCAAAATAAAAACATAACGGGCTAGTATACAAAAATAAAAGCATAATGGGCTAGTATGCATCGCATACTAATGAGCATATATGTCTCACCGGCGCAAACAAATTAATATACGAAAAATAATGTAAAATTGAGTTGCTGCAATCAAAAAGAACACCACTAAGTGATAAATAGAAAAAAATATTTGTGTTAAATAGAAAAAAATAGAAGAAATAGAAAGTAGAGTAGCGCACTCAACACAAAATTTTTTTTAGCATCGCATACTAGCCCACTATGTGGCACTTACTTGCAAACGAAGCCTGCGCTGTCCCCGCTGGTGGCCGCATCCATCTTCGCCCCTCTTTTTTCCAGGGCCACAGATTCTGGCTCTGACGTCATCGGCATAGTGTACAGCAAATATCTCCTAAATGGCACATGTTTAGGAGATTGTTACAGTACCTATTGGTAAGCCTTATTATAGGCTTACCTATAAGTACAAGTGACACAGAGAGGTTTACAACCACTTTCAGCCTAGTACACACTAGTAGTTTTTTTTACATTCAACTCGGCAGGGCTGAATGGAAAAAAAACTGACAGCTCAGGAGGAGCCGCTGTACTAACTATTCAATGTTAGTACAGCAATATCCCGTGCTGTGCTATTGTGTTCTGACAGGGGGGTGGCGCCCCCCCACTCTGGAGCTGATCGGCAGACCTATGTCTGGGCATACCGCAGTAATGGCTGCCGTACACACGGGCCGAATATCAGCCGGTTTTAATTGAACCAGCCGATGCCGCCCGACATTCTGCCCATGTGTACTAGGCTTTAGGGTTTCAGCTGAATAGATGCAATTTGAAGGTAAAGGGGATATGTATTTGAAATTCTACAGTAGTAGGAAATAGAATGAGATCTCAATTAAACTGACACGAGACTTCCTCACTAACACTGAGCCGGCTGGTATGCAGCAGTGATGGCAAAGGTCCAGGAATATATACATTTTAAATGTTAGTATTGTTAGGCAACAAGGCATTCAAGGTGGGTACTACCTACTACTCACAAATGCATAGTTGCTAACTGGGAACTTTGATAGGACACTTTTGAGGGAGGTAAAAATTGTATGGGGTCCATAAACCTAAAGTATAAATATAGCCAAAGCATTTTTTTACAGAACAGGATGGGATTAGAACCCCTTGCAGGTTTTCCTTGTTGTCTATGTTCCTAAGTAGAAAGTATTTATTCAACTGATGTTATCCCCTAACACCTGTATCACGTGACCTCTGTGATTGGCTCTCACAGTGATCACATGATCGGAAGCCTATTCTGCTGGTTCCTGATCAAAAGCTGAGAGCTGTATGTGACAATTCAGTCTGTGTTCTGGGAGCACGCTATGAGAACACTCTCAACACCTAATCTTCTGCCGCTGTAAACATATAGGTGCTGTTGCTGGGCATGAAAGCCAACCTTTCCTGTTACTGCATGTCAGGAAAGAGTTCACCTGCTGGTGGCACTGTGACTCACAGATCTATAGGCTGCAGTTCCGCTGTCCACCAACGAGTGTCCCCCAGCAGCCAGAAGCTCATGCGAATCAGGCATCACCTGACGCTTGTTGCAGGAAGTGTATTTAAGCCCTGCTTATGGTCTTTCTCTCTGCCTTGGTGTTTTGTCTCCATGTGCCCCTGACCTGCGTTCCTGCATCTTGCATCCTGATACTGGACCCGGACTCTGACCCTGCAGCCTGATCCCTTCCTACCTGCTTTCTCCATCTCCTGTTACCCTCTCCCTGTCCTGTCTTGTTCCCTGATCCATCTGGTTGATCTTCCGTGTATGACCCTGGCTCTGTTACGACTACGCTGTGCTTATCCTGTTTCCTGTAAATACTTGGTTTGGGCAGTTGTTCATTGTGTGTCACTATTTGTTTGGTTCTCTGGTTGATATACACAGTTTTGGTATTTAGTCACACGGTATTTGCGCAGCAATTTTTCAAAGAAATGGTTTCATGAATAATAAAAAGAAAAAAACTCAAGTTATCCCGATTTTTTTGTATATTGTGAAAGATGACGTTATGCCAAGTAAATAGATACCTAACATCTCACGCTTTAAAATTGTGCACACTTGTGGAATGGCGCCAAACTTCAGTACTTAAGAATCTCCATAGACAATGCTTTAAATTTTTTTAGAGGTTACCTGTTTAGAGTTACAGAGGAGGTATAAGGGAAGTCCGGTTAACAGACGCGCATTGGCGCGCAGGCGTGGGCACAAAGAATAACATGTATTGACGCATTGCATGAGCGTGCACGGGCACGAGCAGGCACACGTGCGCGCACACGAGCACCTACTGGCGCCTATTTAAACTGAGCAATGACACATACACATTGCTGAGTGGTCTTTCAGCTTGTTCCTGTTAACCTGTGCCTTGATCTGTTCCAGTTACCTGTGTTTGCCCTGGCTTCACCTATACTTTCCTTTGGACTTACACCTGCCTACCTGTGACCTTGGCTTGTGTTTGACTCTGCTCCTGTCTCATGTTCCTGTACCTCGCTGCCCGACTGTGTACCGAACCCTGCCTGTATCCTGTCTTAGCTTTCTGCCTCACATTCCTGTACCTGCACTGCCCAGCTGTTGATGACCCCCTGGCTTATGTTCCAGCAACGCTTCCGCCTGCTGATCCAGCGACACGGAGTTCCAGTTCTCAGTGCCTGTCTGGTGATCCACAGCCATCGGGTTCCTGCCAAGGCCCAGCTGGTGCCACCCGCTACATCGGCCCTCGTGCCACTCTGTGTCCTTCACTCCCTGTCATCTCTACAAGGGGCGTTGGACAGGAGATGTAAGAGAAGCCATCTCTGCAGCTCGATCTCCACCAGGTACGTGACAGTACCACTCAGCCAGTTGTCAGAGATCGAGAGAGGGGCTTTGCCTCTGGAGTCCCTATGCCTGCAACTTGCCTCTCTTACCCAGGCAGTCAGCACCTTGCAAGAAAGCTACCTGCAGCTGGAGGGTCGCATCCAATCCATGGCCTCTACCTCAGCACCTTCTGCAACTGCTACAGCACCTGGCCACTCCACGTCCAAACAGACTGTTTCCGCATCCACCGGAACTTTGCCACCACCGAAACCCTGAGTTCCTGCGCCAGAGGGATTTTCAGGCAATCAACACAAGTTCCATGCATTTAAGAACTCTTGTGAACTTTACTTTGCTCTGCAATGAAGAACCTTCTCACTTGAAACCACCAAGGTGGGTTTTGCCATATCCTGCTTCTCGGAGAATCACAGTCATGGGCCCATCAGCTCCTGGAATGGAACAGTGCAATCTTGGACTCTCTTCATTCTTTGAAGCAATGGCTCAGCTCTACGATGACCCCCAGTGTACAACTACTGCAGAGTCTACCCTCCATATCCTACGGCAAGGTCATCGACCTGCTGAGGACTGTTTTGCAGAATTCCACCTGTGGGCCTCTGTCCTCTGATACAAGTTGGAATGATGCAGCCCTACGGCATCAATTCTGCCTTGGCCTGTCTGAAGGGCTCAAAAAGTTGCTTGAGTGGGGGTCACTATCCAGCTTGATTGTAGGTTCAGAGAAAGGAGAACAGAAAAAACTGGCATAACCACTATACCCATGAATCTGCGGGCAAGACCCATGCAACTAGGACTTTTGTGTTCTCCACTCTCTAGTGAAGAAAAGCTGCAAAGACATCGAAAAAACTTGTGTCTATATTGTGGGGTAGCGGGACATTATCTCAAAACTGCCCTGTGAGACCCACAAAGACCAAGACCATTCCCTCTACCTACCTTGCTAACTGTTCTGTAGGAAAGGGATCTGCTCATATCACCCTGTTCCTGTCACTTTAGATCCCCGGGGAAAACATCCAAGTACCAGCCATAATCAATTCCGGACCTTGCAGCTGCTTCATGGACAAGGACTTTGCCCAACATCAGCAAGCAAAGACACGCTAGTTATCCATCCATCTGGCTGATGGATCCCGTCTCAGGACTGGGCCTATAACGCACGAGACTTGCCCACTGCTGGCTGTATCTGATACCTGTCATCGGGGGTATTTACGCTTGGACATTATTCCATCTCCTCTGTTTTCCGTTATCCTGGGCATCCCCTGGTTGCAAGCCCACAACCCGCAGATAAACTGGGGATCAGGAGAAATTACTTTTTCATCCACCTACGGCCAGCAGTCCTGCCTTCACCCCATGCCCATGGGACCTGCACTCCTTCTGGGTGTACATACTGACTCTCCTGTGTCACAGCTCATACCTGCAGCTTATCATGAATTCCTGGAGGTCTTTGATAAACAGAAATCAGACATCCTATCACCTCACCACCCATATGATTGCCCAATTGAACTTTTGCCAGTCGCAGAAATCGCTTTCGGGAGCATCTTTCCCCTCTCCGAACTGGAACTTAAAGTATTACGTCAGTACATTGATGAAAACTTGGAGAAGGGCTTTATCCGGCCTTCCCTGTCCCCTGCGGGAGCTGGAGTATTCTTTGTAGAGAAAAAGGACCATACCCTGCGTCCCTGTGTTGATTACCAGGAATTAAATAAAGTCACCGTCAAGAACAGATATTCTTTGCCCCGGTTCCGGAACTTTTCCAACGTTTCAAAACATCCACTGTGTTCACGAAGCTTGATTTACGAGGCGCATATAATCTGGTGCAGATCCGCAAAGAGGATGAATGGAAGACGGCCTTCCGCACTAGATTCTGACATTATGAGTATCTTGTTATGCCCTTCGGGTTGTGCAATGCTCCAGCAACATTCCAGAATTTCATCAACAACATTTTCAGAGACTTCCTTGACCTATTCCTGATTGTATATCTAGACGACATCCTTATCTTTTCTAATTCCATGTCAGCACACCGTGAACAGGTGAAAAAGGTTCTCGGCCGATTAAGAGACCATGGATTATATGCAAAGGCCGAGAAGTGTGAATTTGAAAAAGAAACAATCCAATTCTTGGGACTTATTATTTCCACTTCAGGCATCTCCATGGATCCCCAAAAGGTCAAATCTATCCTCGAATGGCCCACTCCTACAGACAAGAAGAGCACACAGAGGTTCATAGGATTTGCCAACTTTTATTGCAAGTTTATTAAAAATTTCTCTGCCATTATCTCTCCTGTCACCCAGCTGACAAAACAGAATACCCGTTTTCAGTGGACATCTGCAGCACAAGCAGCTTTTGATCAGTTAAAGACTCTGTTTACCTCAGCACCCATTTTACAACATCCAGATCCTGCATCACCATTCTTTACTCGAGGTAGATGCTTCGGAGAATGCCCTGGGTTCCATCCTGTCACAGCGCCAGGGAATGAAGTCTCTGTTACATCTCATTGCCTTCTTTTCTAGGAAACTCAGCCCTGCATAAAGAAATTAGGATGTGGGAGACCGAGAGTTATTGGCCATAAAGACAGCCCTAGAAGAATGACGTTGCTTGCTGGAAGGAGCAGCGCACCCCATTTTGATTTTTTCCGATCACAAAAATCTTGAATATCTCAGAACAGCCAAACAATTAAGACCCCGTCAAGCCAGGTGGGCACTGTTCTTTTCCCGTTTCTCCTTCCATATCACTTTCAGACCAGGTTCCAAGAATGGCAAGCCTGATGCGTTATCGCGCATGTAGCCAAAAGAAGAAGAACATCACCAAGCAGACACAATCCTGCCGGCCAAAAGTTTTCTGCTACTACAAGTAGATCTGATCACCCAGCTTAAACAGGCATCCGCGAGGAATGTTCTACCACAAGGTGTTTGCTTCCAGGTACAAGAGTTATTCCTGCACAACCAAAAGGTGTTTATACCCCCAAGGCTGCGCCCCAAGATCCTTAGCCTGTGTCATGACCATCCCTTGGCGGGAGATTTTGGGGTAACCAAGACAGTGGATCTAGTGCAACGGTCCTTTTGGTGGTCAGGTCTAAGGTCCAATTGCAAGGATCATGTCGGTACCTGTGGGGTCTGCACCCGAAACAAAAATGATAAAACCAAATCCTGGGGTCTGTTAAGACCGTTACCCATTCCCAAGAGATCCTGGGAAATGATCAGTATTGACTTTATCGTTGAGCTTCCGCCATCCGAAAGATTCACTACCATCTTTGTGATCAGTGACAGATTAACGAAGATGGTCCATTTCGTTCCTATGTTAGGAACCCCTTCAGCAACAGAGAACGCTTGTACCTTCATCAAGGAAGTGGTTAGACTCCATGGGGTACCCAGCAGCATCACCTCCGATCGAGGGGTACAATTTACGTCCAGATTCTGTAAAGATCTTTGCAGGATACTAAAGATCAAAACTTGTTTCTGATCAGCTTATCAACCCCAGACAAATGGCAAAACAGAACGCACAAATCAGACTCTAGAACAGTACCTTCGGTGCTTCTCATCCTTTGCCCAGGATGACTGGGCATCACTTTTACCCCTGGCAGAATTCGCTTACATTGATGCAGTTCACTTGGCTACAGGACAAGCCCCGTTTTTTGGAAATTATGGGTTTTTCCCAGCCTTCCTACCCGACATCTTGCCTGATTGCTCGGTTCCTGCAGTCCAAAAAAGGTTAAGTGCTCTTCAGTCGAACAACAAGGTATTGCAAGATGCCATTTCTAAAACACAACAAGACAATAAAAAATTCTTTGACAGGAAGAAGAGGAGACCTAAAACTTCAAATAGAAGACAAGGTCTGGTTATCCACTGCCAGTTTAAGATGGTCATGTCCATCCAAGAAGCTCAGACCTAGATATATCGGTCCATTTTCTGTCAAGAGGCAGCCTACAAACTTTCACTCCCAGAGACTTCCAAAATTCACCCTGTCTTCCACGTGTCATGAGTCAGGTCCACCAGCACCTACTATAATCGATGGCAAAGAGGAATATGAGGTCAACACAATTGTGGAATGTAGAAAGAGAAGGAACGTGATCCAGTTTTTAATAAAATGGAAAGGCTACAGAACCAGAATCCAATCTTCACGCCAAGAGATTGATACGGGCATTCTTCCAGGCTCACCCCAAAAAGAGGTTACAAATGGGCATCCAGAGGTTGCTCATTGGGGGGACAATATAAGGGAAGTCCGGTTTACATACGCGCATTGGCGCGCAGGCATGGGCACATCAGCGTGTGCACAAAGAATAACATGTATTGGCGCATGTGTAAGCGCACGGGCGCGAGCAGACGCGCACATACTGGCGCCAGACAGCCTATTTAAACTGAGCAATGACACATACACATTGCTGAGTGGTCTTTCAGCTTGTTCCTGTTAACCTGTGCATTGATTTGTTCCAGTTACCTGTGTTTGACCTGGCTTCAGCTGTACCTTCCTTTGGACTTCCGCCTGCCTACCTGTGACCTTGGCTTGTGTTTGACTCTGCTCCTGTCTCATGTTCCTGTACCTCGATGTCCAACTGTGTACCAAGCCTGTATCCTGTCTTAGCTTCTGCCTCACGTTCCTGTACCTGCTCTGCCCGGCTGTTGATGACCCTCTCGCTTATGTTCCAGCCACGCTTCCGCCTGCTGATCCAGCGGCACGGAGTTCCAGTTCTCAGTGTCTGTCCGGTGATCTATAGCCATCGGGTTCTTGCCAAGGCCCAGCTGGTGCCACCCGCTACATTGGCCCTCGTGCCACTCTGTGTCCTTCACTCCCTGTCATCTCTACCAGGGGCGTTAGACAGGAGGTGTAAAAGAAGCCCTCTCTACAGCTCGATCTCCACCAGGTACGTGACAGGAGGTCTAGTGCTGGAATTATTGCTCCCGCTCTAAAGATTGCGGCGTATGTACCCTGTGTGTATCTAGCTCTGATACTAGCCAGTGCTTCACCAGCCACTGACCTCACCACACATCCCTGGTACCCTGTTTCCCTGAAAATAAGACCTAGCGTGATTGTCGGTGATGGCTGCAATATAAGCCCTACCCCCCAAATAAGCCCTACCCTGTTTCCCCAAAAAAAAGCCCTACCCTGAAAATAAGACCTACAAGGACTTTAACTAGGGCTTATTTGGGGGGTAGGGCTTATATTGCAGCCATCACCGACAATCACGCTAGGTCTTATTTTCGGGGAAACAGGGTATATACAATGTATGATATTGCCATATCCCGCTGTTAATACACACAATGAGGTTGATTTACTAAAGGCAAATAGACTTGTAGGCAGGTAGAGTTTTACGCTGCCCCAGTCTGGAGGATTAGTGTTAATTATGTTCCTGGTTCTTTCTTGGCGGGCTTCTCTGGGTCCCATCCACTGGTTATGTGCATTATAAAAGGGATGGGGGTAAGTAAAGCTTTTGAAACTTTGCCTTGTCTGAAGTTACTCAAGGGGTGTAATGCAAGTAACCGACACACATAGTCTACAGTTCGGGCCATTTATACAAATTGGGGTATGTGGACAGTGATACAAGAGTTAATACAGTGTGAAGATACAAGTGGTTACCAAGGGTAACAAAGGTTTCTCTAGCAGCCCGTTGTAAGCGTGTACATGTGACAGGTGGGATATCTTCTTTCAGGAGGACTTGTTGTTGGCACTCTTTCTATGAGCAGGTCCATCTCCCGTAACATTGGGACCAGACTGGCGCACAGGTACGGAAGAGAAGAGCTAAGCAAAATACATGCATGGAGTCTGTGCTAGATGCACAGCTGGACCCATACCGTTATTGGGAGTGAGTTAGCAGTGATACGCTGGACAGATGGAAAGGGCATTGGCTCTGTGTGTCCCTCCTAAATGCATCAGTCACCGTGGTGGTGTATATTACATCAAGAGAGAGTTTACTAGAGTTTAGTCATCTGTACAAGTAAAAGGTACCCCATGTGTAAGGCAGTGACGCTATCCAAAGTGTCTAGCGAAGCCCAGAAGAACCCACCCCAGAGTAGGCCTCTTATGTGACCCTTGCGTGGCGCCCAACGGGGAGGGAAACACAGAGGTCATAACTATTACCCCACACCCCTACCCCCCTGTGCAGTCTTCAAGTTCAATTGCTCCAGTGCTTAGTAAATGAGGTGAAGCTTCACTTTACACAGACTACCCAATCATATGCCATCGTAAAGTGCATCTGGGAAGCCTGAAACCACCCATCGCCGCTGCTGCAGAGTTGAAAGTCCTTGTAGCTACGCAGCTAAAAACAACCTGCACTTCTTCCATGCCACCATCGGCACCACCACTATGCTGAGTTACTCTGTTAACCAGCTGATAAATTTCAGCAGTTTCTTCACTCCACCGTGCACTGCAGTGGTTAAACAACTAGGACTTCTCTGCCATCCGCACTACATCCATAGAAGTTCCCATAGAAAGTTTGTCTGCTCACAGACAAGCCATAACATCCCGGCTCTCTGGTCAGCAACACGAACTGTTGTTCCACGCACGCGTCATCAGAATGCTGTCTCCTATCGGATATGTAGTTTGGACGTCTTTATGGCAACATCTCTCAGTGAGCTGAATGGGAAACGTGGAGTGGACTCTAGTCTGCTACGGCCGGTGCAAAGACTTGTTGCATCATCAAGTAGCAAAATTGTACTCTTAAATGCACAGTCTATTACAAACAAATCCTGCCTTATTCATGATCATATCCTGGATACATGTCTGGACTATATGTGCATTTCAGAGACCTGGCACCAACCAAATACCTTTTCCTCTTTAAATGAGATTTGTCCCCAAGGATACAGCTACCTCCAAAAAGCTTGCAGCACAGGGCGTGGTGGGGGCCTGTTAGTCATCCATCGCAGCCATTTGGAGTTATCTCTGCAACCATAACCATTACCTGAACTGTCTTCATTTGAATGCCTTGCATTTAAATGCAAGTCCCCCTCCCCTGTGCTGTTCCTCCTCATCTATCGACCACCAAAATCAAACCCATCATTTATCACTGAGATGTCACACCTTCTCACAACTTTCTGCACATTCTCTGCCAATGTTATAATTTTGGGCGATATGAACATCCACGTTGACACCCCCTCCTGCCGTTTTGCAGCTGAATTTCTTCAACTACTGGATTGTTTTAATTTAAAACAACTTGTTGATGTCCCCACACACATCAGGTGGCATACCTGGGATCTGGTCATTACCAACTCTGCTCTTCTTGCCAACCTGCAGGTGTGTCCGATCACGCCATATTCATGGATTTGCCATCCCTATCCAGCCTCTACAAGCCTAAGTGGAATATCTGCTTCAGAAACCTAAAAAACATAAACCCAGAACTCTTGGCAGCGGACTTTCAGCATCTTTCCACACACTTTTCATCAGCCGACGAAGCAGTGGATTACTACAACAGTCAACTTAGCAGCCTTTTGGACCTCCATGCCCCTGTTAATACACGAACAGTCACCTTCAGGCGCTCAGCTCCCTGGTTCACAGATGAGCTTCGTAAGATGAAGGCAGCAGGGTGGGTCCTTGAGCGGCGCTTAAAAGCCTCTGGCCTCATTGTCCATAAACAAATTTACCGGGAGCATCAACAAAAATATGCACAGTCCCTCAAAGATGCAAGGTCACAGTTTTACTCCAATGCCATCAGAAATAGCCCAGGAAATTCCAAGCAGCTTTTCTCCACTATAAATCACCTTCTTAAACCAAAATCACCTCCACTTACTGCCCTTACAGAAGAGCAGTGCAAAAAATTCATTTTTTCCTCCTCAAAAATTGCACATATTCACTCTGCCCTTTCTGGTCCTCTCACCCAAATTGTCCCCCCAACATATATCGTCTCCCAACCCCTAAACTGCCTTCCTGAGATGTCATCAGAAGAGGTGCAGAACATCATCAGGAAGATGAAACCCTCCACCTGTCCCCTGGACCCTCTCCCAACCTCCCTGGTAAAAACTCATATCTTTGTCCTAAGTACCCTGATCACCGCTGCTATAAATCATTCCCTCCAAACTGGTCACGTTCCCTCTGTTTTAAAAGATGCCATTATCAGACCATTGCTCAAAAAACCCACTCTTGATCTGGAAGTCCTATCCAATTATAGGCCCATCTCCAATTCCCCTTCATATTAAAAGTACTTGAGAAAGCAGTTGCCATTCACCTTCAGCACCACCTCAAACATAATAACCTCTTTGAAAAATTCCAGTCAGGTTTCCGCTTTGCTCACAGCACAGAGACTGCCCTCGTCAGAGTTAGAAACGACCTCCTCATGTCATCCGATGCTGGCTCTCCCTCCCTCCTCATTCTCCTAGACCTTTCGGCTGCATTTGATATTGTTGACCATGGCATTCTTTTAAACTGGCTCCACCGCACCGCTGGACTCAATGACACAGCCCTCAGTTGGTTCAAATCATCATATCTCACAAACAGGACAGAATACATCTCCTTGGGCCACTTCAAATCAAATCCACATACAGTTACTTGCGGTGTTCCCCAGGGGTCAGTCCTTGGCCCCATCCTCTTCATCCTCTATCTTACCCCCCTTGGCCAAATTATTAGCCCTAATCTGACGAAACAGCAGTCACTTCAGAGAGGGCCGTACAAGCCCAGAGGACCCCCCCGCCACCAACAAACCTGTCCAGGGGATTAGAAGGAAACCTGCAGGTATCGGCAACGGAGAAGAGGAGTCTGCAGAGCCAATCCAACAGCATTCCCCGGAGTACAGTCCAATATATCTTCGATCCAGTGGGACGTCTAGGGGGTTGTTACCATCAAACCTATGACTAGGGGCAGTCCCGTGTCAGTCCAGCAGCTGTCCTTGGAAGATAAAGGCCGTGGCTGGGTTACAGTCGATTGCTTCTTGCCTCCTGCCGTTCGGTAAGCAGGCAATTCGTAAGGTGGTCGGGCACTTTTTATTGGTGTGAAGTCACTGTGATGGTTACTTGATCAATTTATGGACTATTGATTTAGCATTTATGGACTGACTCACTGTTTATTTTTCACTTTTATTTTTCACAATTTGTATTATATTTCTTATTACATTTACTTGTGTTTTGAGCGCAGCTCCTTTTTATCCAAATTATTAGGCGCCACAAAATTTCATTTCACTGCTATGCTGATGACACACAGCTATATGTAAATGCAACAGCTGAAACCCCAACTTCACAGTCATCACTATCAGTACTTAGCACCTGTCTGGAGGAGATAAAGGTATGGATGGAGCATAACTTTTTTCAACTAAACAGTTCCAAAACTGAAGTCATCCTGATTGGCACTCCTTACCAGACCAAATCATCATTCATAACCAGCATCACCTTTTCTGGTTCCAATATCCCCCTCTCATCAACAGTCACAAATCTTGGTGTAAAAATTGTCTCCCAACTCACTTTTAAAGCTCATATAAATCACCTATGCAAGACCTCTTTCTACCACCTCTGTAATATCTCTAAACTCTGTCCCATTCTCTCCCTCCCAGATGCCGAAAAGCTGGTTCATGCCTTTGTCTCCTCCAGACTGGACTACTGTAACGCACTTCTCATTGGGATTCCTAGAAGGAGTCTGCAGAGGCTTCAGTACATCCAAAACTCTGCAGCGAGGATCCTGATGAGAGTGCGGAAACATGAGCACATTACCCCCATTCTCCACTCACTCCACTGGCTTCCTGTCTCCATCAGGTTTGAGTACAAGGTTTTCCTCCTCACACACCAATGCATACATGGACATGCCCCCCCCCCACCTCAAGGAACTTCTCAAACTACAAAACACATCACGTCCCCTCCGCTCTACTCACTCAAACCTTCTTCAAATACCCAGAACTAGACTCAAAACAATGGGAGACAGGGCTTTTTGTGCAGCTGCCCCACGCCTGTGGAATGCCCTACCTGACACCTTGAGGGCTCCTCAATCAACTGAATGTTTTAAAAAGGTCTTAAGACATTTCTTTTTTAGCAAAGCTTTTTGTCCTTTTTAGATGTTTGTTTCATTGTATAAACTGCTCATTTTTCTTTTTTGTTTCTAACCTGTAGCACTTTGAGATCTTTTGATGAAACACTATAAATAAAATGTATTATTATTATTATTATTCACATTCAAGGAAAATAAAAAAACCTTTTTTGCTTGCACATGATTGGATAATGGAAGTCAGTAGACATTTACTAAGCTCTGGAGAACCCGCACTTGCAGAGTGCACAGTCTATTTGCCTTTAGTAAATCAAACCCAATGACTAGTTTCAGTGGCGGCTGGTGCTCTTTTTTTGGGGGGGGGGGGCGGAAAACAAACCTAGCCCCCTCACTTCCCCCACCCCTGTTGCTCGATCTATCGCCGCTTCACTCACCTGCTCGCTCGCTCGTCGCCCGCCAGGTTGCCTGCCAGCCGCACACTTACCCTATCCAGGTCCCAGCTTCAGCAGCTTCCCACTGCATCTCCTCCTGAGACCCGGCAGGTGCTTCTCCTCCCGGCCAATCGGGTGTTAGGACTTCCGGCCAATTGGGTCTCAGGACCCGCTTCCTGATTGGCTGGGAGGAGGAGCAGGAAGACATTAGGGAATATTAATTTGCTAATGTCACACAAGTCGGTGGGCTCGGGGTGCAGTGCACATGGATTAGGAAGGCTGCGCCCCTTATGAGTGTCAGCCACTGACTAGTTTATAGCAAATGGTGCAAAGAATAGCATAGAAGGTTAGAAAAATAAAAAAAGCTAACATTTATTTGATAATTGTAAACTATTCCTCCAGCTGTTCTCTCAGTTTTTATAAATAGATTCCTAGGTCTGTGACCTGCAGCAAGTAGCAGTTGAATGCTAAACATATTGCTTACTTTTAAGAGACAAAAAGTAGGCTTGCAGGGTTTACAGGTCATTTTGTACTATTCACAGCATGTGTTCTCTTATTTTCTAAACTATTCTTGAAATTGCACAAAATTCTTGTTTCTCACAATCCAGCCTCCACATAAGAAAAATATGTGTACCGCTAAATCTAATGTTTCACAAATTTAAGTTTGGTCCAGTTGGTTGATAAAATATTGCTCTATTAAATGAGTCACAGTAAATGGGCCTCATTTGGCTGTTTTCTTGAATAAGCTATTCTAACATCAATAGAGAGAACATTACATTATAGCTGATTGCAGTCGTCCTCAGAATTCCAGTTCACAAACTGCAATATATAATTCCACGGAAATAGCTGACAGAAAAGTTTTCAATTAAATGTATTGCAGGCAATAAGGGTAACAGATTAATAGTCAATTACAATGATCACAGACTAAGCTTCCTATTTTGTAAGAAATGCAGTTGGTTTCTTGGTATGGTCATCTTCACCTTGGGGCTTGCTAAAAAAAATTAGTTACTTCCAAGAACCCAAAGTAGAAAGTAAACTGGTTTTTGTATTTTGTATTTGCTTACAGGAAATCTAAACCCACAACAAAAAATGTAATATTACCTTATATAAGCTTACCAGTCTTTGGATGTAATGATTGCATTATTTTTTAGGCTAAGAACGTTTTCAGCAAGTACAGGAAATACCATTTGATGTTGCCCTAAATGCAGTGTCCTTGTCACTTGCCATGAGCTGAACTGAAAGCACAAACAATGCTACCTTTATTTGTAAACCACATATATATATATATATATATATATATATATATATATAGATATATAGATAGATAGATAGATAGATAGATAGATAGATAGATAGATAGATAGATAGATAGATAGATAGAGATATCTCTATCTATCTATCTATCTATCTATCTAATATTTAATATATCATTTATTTTTTGGTGGTGGCTTTAGATGCGCTTTAGGTGCACTTTTGTTTATAGAACCACAGCACTACCACTTAGCCTTGAGGAACAAGTCTTAAGAACCAAGTACTACATAGTGAAAAAAAAAATGCATGGCGCGAACAGCTGCTAGGATTCAGTAATTATACGTTTTATATATATATACAGGCATGTGTGGCAGACAGTCATGTACCCCAGTTGAAGTCCTATTGGACGAAACGCGTCAGGTGTTTATGCCTGTCTTGCCACTATCTTTGATCCAAGCGCTTTTTATTGCTCTATACCTGACTCCAATTTCTGAGTCAGGGTGTATTTTATGGTTTTGTTTTTAAATAAAGCTCCTCAAAAAGCTTATTTACACTATGGGGAAGTCTTCTTTTTGATCCCATTTTTCCTGAGGACCTTTTCCAACTCCATGGAGGCAACATCCTTGTAAGCAGTTTCTCACTTGCACCTGGGATATCGGGAGTTGCTGAGACCAGAGAGGTTCGGTCGGCGAGTGCCGCTCCATCATCTCCAGCTGCTGTGGAAACATCTCTTATCCCCATCTTAAGCTTGTCTGACTCCTAAGCCGCTGGCTGTGGAGTCCACCATTGCCGGTAAGGGTATTCTTGCCTATCCCTTTCTCACATATGTTGGATACCTTATCCTGTGGATGCCATCCCCTGATCTAAGGGCCCCACACCATTGGTTTCGGTTGCTGCTGACCTTCCAGCTACATTCCTAGATGCCTATCTATTCATTTTTGCTGGACTTCTAGCTATGTCAGCTATTTACTAATTCATGTTGGACTTCTAGTTTTGTTAGCAGCTCATGCCGTTATTGTGACGCATCATTTTTCACTTTTACCCGTTCACTTTATGTTTATCACATATTTGTGTCACTGTACCTTTAATGAGGTTCTTGTCAGATTAATTTTTTATGATTATCTTCAGATTTATAGAGAGAGAATAGTTTATTTCTTTCATCACTATTCCACGGTGACCCGATCCTGCTAGTGTTAACTACCAGTCTATATAGGGTCCTTTTAGTGTTTACTAGTTCAACACATATATTACTTTCATTACCACTTTTGTGTCACTTATTTTGACTAAAACGTCCAGATATCAGTCTATACACGATTAAATTTGTGTTTCATTAAATGCACTTTATTGGGCTCTTTCCCTTCCAGATGTCCATTCTGTCAGGTTTTACCCAATAACGCACATGTACTGTTTAGCGCTACACTTATCCATTTTTTTTCACTTTCGTTACAATTAGTCTGATTGTTGTGTTGGCCACTTTTGTCACTTTGTTTCGGTTGGCGCATTATTATTTTTTGTTTTCAAGTACTACATAGCTTTCAGCAGAGCTAGTGTGGAAAGAGATGAGCTGTGATTTGTTTTTGGAGGTTATGGCATACCTGTATAACTTATATTATTGAAGCTGAACTTCAGACAGATACAAAAGAGACAAATCAGTGCAACTTTGTATTTTTGTAATACATCCTTGAATCTATTTTTAACTGCAAGAAATGTACCTGACTCAGCCTCTTGCAATCCTTGTACAGCAGAACTCAGATTGGGGCTTGCAGAAGCAGCACAAGGGACCAGTTAGTTGTGTTTCAGTTCAAGGTGCATGTTAAAAGGAGAACACAGCAGCATAGCTCCCAACTGTCCCTAATTTGCAACAAAGTTCCTCTGTCCCTCTTTCCTCCTCATTTGTCCCTCATTTTGGTCTGATCTATATAGCAGTGGGGGCCCGTTCATAGGGGGCACCCGGGCGCTGCACCACCCTCCTGTAGTCACCAAAAAAATTTTAAAAAGTAAAATTTAAAAAAATTGAAATAAAAAAAACATTTTTTTTAAAACGGCCCCTTTAAGAAAAAAAAATATGAAAAAAAATGTCCTTTAACTAAGTGCACTGTGTTTGGGCACCGGACACAGTGCACTTTGCAGTACACAGTGCAGACGCGGCGTTTCATTGGCGGGGTTTGGAGCTGTTTTGCGGCGCCGAGCAGCATCCGCCTGGTGCCCGGCCGGGTGCTTTGTTCTCAATGTGAGAACAAAGTCACTTCCGGCGGGCTACAAAATGATGGCCGCTGTGTGGACTAATCCCCTTGTGTTCAGTGGAGAGGGGAGGCCCCTCCCCTCTCCACTGAACACACGGAGAAAACCAGGAACTAGGGACACAGATGTAAGGAGGGACTCAGCTCACGGAGACACAGATGTAAGGAGGGATTCGGCAGATGGGGACACAGATATAAGGAGGGACTCCGCTGGGGACACAGATGTATGGAGGGGCTCCACTGGGGACACAGATGTAAGGAGGGGCTCCGCTGGGGACACAGATGTAAGGAGGGGCTCCGCTGGGGACACAGATGTATGGAGGGGCTCCACTGGGGACACAGATGTAAGGAGGGGCTCCGCTGAGGACACAGATGTAAGGAGGGGCTCCGCTGGGGACATAGATGTAAGGACGGACGCCGCTGGGGACATAGATGTAAGGAGGGACTCCGCTGGGGACACAGATGTAAAGAGGGACTCCGCTGGGGACACAGATGTAAGGAGGGACTTCGCTGGGGACACAGATGTAAGGAGGGGCTCTGCTGGGGACACAGATGTAAGGAGGGGCTCCACTGGGGACACAGATGTAAGGAGGTGCTCTGCTGGGGACACAGATGTAAGGAGAGACTCCACTGGGGACACAGATGTAAGGAGGGGCTCCACTGATGGGGACACAGATGTAAGGAGGGGCTCCACTGACGGGGATACAGATGTAAGGAGGGGCTCCGCTGGGGACACAGATGTAAGGAGGGACTCCGCTGGGGACACAGATGTAAGGAAGGGCTCTGCTGGGGACACAGATGTAAGGAGGGACTCTACTGATGGGGACACAGATGTAAGGAGGGACTTCGCTGACAGGGACACAGATGTAAGGAGGGTTTCGGCATATGGAGACACAGATGTAAGGAGGGACTCCGCTAACGGGGACACAGATGTAAGGAGGGACTCGGCAGATGGGGACACAGATGTAAGGAGGGGCTCCGCTGGGGACACAGATGTAAGGAGGGGCTCCACTGGGGATACAGATGTAAGGAGGGGCTCTGCTGGGGACACAGATGTAAGGAGAGACTCCACTGGGGACA
The DNA here is from genome assembly GCF_042186555.1 of Aquarana catesbeiana. Taxonomy (NCBI): domain Eukaryota; kingdom Metazoa; phylum Chordata; class Amphibia; order Anura; family Ranidae; genus Aquarana; species Aquarana catesbeiana. The sequence continues at coordinate 85,631,375 of NC_133330.1, read as the reverse complement.
CAGATGTAAGGAGGGGCTCCACTGGGGACACAGATGTAAGGAGGGGCTCCACTGATGGGGACACAGATGTAAGGAGGGGCTCCACTGACGAGGATACAGATGTAAGGAGGGGCTCCGCTGGGGACACAGATGTAAGGAGGGACTCCGCTGGGGACACAGATGTAAGGAAGGGCTCTGCTGGGGACACAGATGTAAGGAGGGACTCTACTGATGGGGACACAGATGTAAGGAGGGACTTCGCTGACGGGGAAACAGATGTAAGGAGGGATTCGGCATATGGAGACACAGATGTAAGGAGGGACTCCGCTAACGGGGACACAGATGTAAGGAGGGACTCGGCAGATGGGGACACAGATGTAAGTAGGTACTCCATTGGGGGCACCTGATGTAAGGAGGGACTCTGCTGGGGGCACCTGATGTAAGGAGGGACTCCTCTGGGGGCACCTGATGTAAGGAGGGACTCTGCTGACGGAGACACAGATGTAAGAAGGTACTCGGCAGATGGGGACACAGATGTAAGGAGGGGCTCCACTGACGGGGATACAGATGTAAGAAGGGGCTCCGCTGGGGACACAGATGTAAGGAGGGACTCCGCTGGGGACACAGATGTAAGGAAGGGCTCTGCTGGGGACACAGATGTAAGGAGGGGCTCCACTGATGGGGACACAGATGTAAGGAGGGGCTCCACTGATGGGGACACAGATGTAAGGAGGGGCTCCACTGACGGGGATACAGATGTAAGGAGGGGCTCCGCTGGGGAAACAGATGTAAGGAGGGACTCCGCTGGGGACACAGATGTAAGGAAGGGCTCTGCTGGGGACACAGATGTAAGGAGGGACTCTACTGATGGGGACACAGATGTAAGGAGGGACTTCGCTGATGGGGACACAGATGTAAGGAGGGTTTCGGCATATGGAGACACAGATGTAAGGAGGGACTCCGCTAACGGGGACACAGATGTAAGGAGGGACTTGGCAGATGGGGACACAGATGTAAGGAGGGGCTCCACTGGGGACACAGATGTAAGGAGGGGCTCCACTGGGGACACAGATGTAAGGAGGGGCTCTGCTGGGGACACAGATGTAAGGAGAGACTCCACTGGGGACACAGATGTAAGGAGGGGCTCCACTGGGGACACAGATGTAAGGAGGGGCTCCACTGATGGGGACACAGATGTAAGGAGGGGCTCCACTGACGGGGATACAGATGTAAGGAGGGGCTCCGCTGGGGACACAGATGTAAGGAGGGACTCCGCTGGGGACACAGATGTAAGGAAGGGCTCTGCTGGGGACACAGATGTAAGGAGGGACTCTACTGATGGGGACACAGATGTAAGGAGGGACTTCGCTGACGGGGAAACAGATGTAAGGAGGGATTCGGCATATGGAGACACAGATGTAAGGAGGGACTCCGCTAACGGGGACACAGATGTAAGGAGGGACTCGGCAGATGGGGACACAGATGTAAGGAGGGACTCCATTGGGGGCACCTGATGTAAGGAGGGACTCTGCTGGGGGCACCTGATGTAAGGAGGGACTCCTCTGGGGGCACCTGATGTAAGGAGGGACTCTGCTGACGGAGACACAGATGTAAGAAGGTACTCGGCAGATGGGGACACAGATGTAAGGAGGGACTCCGCTGGGGGCACCTGATGTGAGGAGGGACTCAGCTGGGGGCACGTGATGTAAGGAGGGACTCCGCTGGGGGCACCTGATGTAAGGAGGGACTCCGCTGGGGGCACCTGATGTAAGGAGGGACTACGCTGGGGCACCTGATGTAAGGACGGACTCCGCTGGGGGCACCTGATGTAAGGACGGACTCTGCTGGGGGCACCTGATGTAAGCACGGACTCCGATGGGGGCACCTGATGTAAGGACTGACTCCACTGGGGACACCTGATGGCATCGCTCAGGGCTCCCACTGATTCTGCATTATGGTGAGTTGAATGATTTCTTTTTTACTACAATGTAATAATAGAAATAATGCGCTTCAATCATCCTGGCACCATAACAACCATGGTGTCAGGATGATTGAAGTGCTAACACCAGGTGTTTGGAGTATCTTTATCTGCTGATTGTTAAACTTTCTAGAATACACATATTTCTATTGTTGTGTAGGATCTGGGCCTGCTGTCCCTCCCTCTCTCCCTCCATCCCTCGTTCATCTCAGATGCTAACCACACCACCTTAGAGCCACGCCCACTATTCCGCTGAAACCATGCCCATTTTCACCAAGTGGGAGGGGTCAAAAAGGAAGGGCGGGCTCTGGCGCCCCCATCCTAAAACTTCACCAGCCGCCACTGCTATATAGTTGTATATAAAATGCACTATTTATCTTTTAAAAAGTGTTTCCTAGTGCTAAACCATTCATCCAATGTCTAAATTGCTGCATTTGTCAATTTAAAAAGCCAGTATAAAGGAATACTAGTGGTTAAAAAAAAGCACTTGTAGTTTTAACTATTTTTTTTGTATAATTCTCCTTTAAGGGGGCGCAGCAGGGTGTGTGTCCTATGCCTAGATACTTTTTCTACGTTTCCATCTAAAAAAGTTGGGAGGTATGCAGCAGAGTAACAGAGAGATGAGCTAATCGTTGTGGTGATGCTGCTTCTTTCACTGGCTGGGGGAGGAACAAAATCTTTAAGTGTTCCTTAAAGCAGAGCTCCAAAAAGTGTGGCTGCTGACTTTTAATAAACATACACTCACCTGTCTCAGGATCCAGTGATGTGCTTACCTGAACTGTCGCTTTTCTCCCTCTCCTCTCCCCGGTGTCGGCATTTCAACTGTGGGCACCCAGCTGTGACAGCTTATGGCTTCACAGCTGGGTGGACACTGCACAGGCTGCATTGATGGGCACAGAACAGGCTGAGCTGATGTGCACTGAACAGGCTGAGCTGATGGGCACTGAGCAGTCTGCATTGAGAGGCACTGATCAGGCTGAGCTGATGGGCACTGAACAGGCTGTATTGATGGGCACTGAACAGGCTGCCTTGATGGGCACTGAACAGGCTGCCTTGATGGGCACTGAACAGGCTGCATTTATGGGCACTGAACAGGCTGCATTGATTGGCACTGAACAGGCTGAGCTGATGGGCACTGGACAGGCTGCATTCATGGGCACTGAACAGGCTGCATTGATGAGCACTGAACAGGCTGCATTTATGGGCACTGAATAGGCTGCATTGATGGGCACTAAACAGGGTGAGTTAATGGTCACTGAACAGGCTGCATTTATGGGCACTAAACGGGCTGCATTGATGGGCACTGAACAGGCTGCATTGATGGACACTGGTGGGGCTGCATTGATGGGCACTGATAAGGCTGCAATGATGGGCACTAATCAGGCTGCATTGATGGACACTGGTGAGGCTGCATTGATGGACACTGGTGAGGCTGCATTGATGGACACTGATGAGACTGCATTGATGGACACTGGTGAGGCTGCACTGATGAGGCTGAGCTGATGGACACTGATGAGGCTGCACTGATTGGCACTGGTGAGGCTGCATTAATGGGCACTGGTGAGGCTGCATTAATGGGCACTGGTGAGGCTGAGCTGATGGGCACTGATGAGGCTGCATTGATGGGCACTGATGAGGTTGCATTGATGGGCACTGTTGAGGCATTGATGGGCACTGGTGAAGCTGATCTGATGGGCACTGGTAAGGCTGCATTGATGGGCACTGGTGAGGCTGCATTAATGGGCATTGGTGAAGCTGAGCTGATGGGCACTGATGAGGCTGTATTGATGGGCACTGATGAGGTTGCATTGATGGACACTGGTGAGGCTGCATTGATGGGCACTGGTGAAGCTGAGCTGATGAGCACTGGTGAGGTTGCATTGATGGGCACTGGCGAGGCTGCATTAATGGGTACTGGTGAGGCTGCATTGATGGGCACTCGTGAGGCTTCATTGTTAGGCACTGGTAAGGCTGCATGAATGGGCACTGATGAGGCTACACTAATGGGCACTGATGAGGCAGTGCTGATGATCACTGGTAAGTATAATACACTCTTCAAATGTGCTTTAAAATGCATGGTTTTCCCATTTATAACAAGAAAATCATGATGTTATGCGGTTGGGTTGGTATAATAATGCTATCGGGTTGGTAAGAAATGATTTGCAGGGTTGGTTTTTATACCCAGTCCGGCCCTGACCGTTTCCCTCGGCAGCCACACCAATGCTTCTAAGTAAATGTACGGCACCGCCATATGAATACAGCGCTGCTATGTGACTACAGCGCCGACCTGAAGTCTCCCTCTGTTCGCCTCTCTCGGCACTTCCCAGTGCCCCTGCTCAGTGTCCTCCAGTGCCGCTTGGAGAAAGACTATAGGGGTGGAGGCGGAGCTTCTGGCTGCTAATGATCCTGATGGAAGGATGCCTGCACCAGTTGATTCTGTAGGATGTTTGGATGGAGGTGAGTTGGCGTTTTTTTAGATGTTGAGACGTGTGTGCAGGGGCTTAAGATGGGGGGTGGGGCAGTGACAGCAGTGTCTGCAGCAGGGTAGGTGACCAGTACTGGTGCTGTACAGCTAACTTCAATTGCTCCATGCATGCCACTGCCAAGTGGCCTCTGCAGTGCTGGAGCAATGAATTATGACTTACCATATACTTTTATATGATCCACCTGCACCCCTCTTCTGCACATACTACCCACAGCTGTACCCTCCACACCCCAATACTTTATAACGTTTTTTCTCTATCTTATCTAACTAACATGTGGTAGTCATAGCCCAAAAAAGAAGTATCTTTTTTTTAATCTCATGGACAAAATGTGAGAAATAACCTATATATCATACAATCATTCCATAAACACATACGCTTATAAAATAGTTTACTATTTACCAATAAAAAAAAAAAATATGTCCCCAGATTTCATTTTAAAAACCTGGTCACCTTATTTTATGTATGTAGTCACTTGTATACTTGTATTTCAAAGCGGAGTTCCAGACGTTTCTGTGCTTATTAAAAGTCAGCAGCTACAAAAAATGTAGTTACTGACTTTTAATAAACACACACTCACCTGTCCCACAGTCCAGCGATGCCGCCACCCAAAGCCTAGGTTCTCTCCCTCTCCTTTCTGAGGCGCCGGCATCACTACTGTGGGCACCCGGCTGTAACAGCTTGCGGCTTCACAGCCGGGTGCGCACTGCGCATGAGTGAGTCGCGCTGCACGTTCTGAATGGCTGGGCAATCTTCTGGGACGTGAGATTGCAGGGAGGGAGTAGCCACCTAGGCGGCCCGAGCGTAAGTGAGAGCTGGGTACCTGTCAAAACTAGGTACCCCCCCCCCCCCAAAAAATGACATGCCAAATATGGCATGTCAGGAAGTCAGGAGTCCTTAAAGCAGAAGTTCTACTTTTGGGTGGAACTCCGCCTTAAATGGGGATTTGCAATATCTCCAACAGTTACTAATCAGATACTGTCAGAATGGCAGCTGATTTCTCACTATAGATTTCCTTTGGTAAGGCTAATAAGGAATAGTGTTTAACATTAAATTTGTTTGATCATAGAAATTAAGTTGGCATTTGCCAGCAGACCTGAGAATCATACAACTATCAGATGACAGACTCACCAACATGACCTACTGTTTAGAGGATAAGTAAACCCAAGAACACAATTTTAATATATTGCAGCTTATCAGTGCTCAGATATGGTGGTTGCATTCATTTTCTTTTTTTTTTAGGCTAAGAAATTTTTCAGCAAGTACAAAAAATACTTGCTGGTCTTGCCAGAAATGCATTGTCTCTTCGTGTGATATGAACTAGAAACCAAAACAATATTATCTTCCTTCAGTAAAATTCCAATTCCTCCAATGGAGACTGTCCCTCTCCACCTCGTCCAATCCGAGAATGCTTTGCATTCATTGAGAAAATGCAAACTGTTCTCTGAATAGCACCCTTGCCTGGTGAATGACCTCCTGTTTTCACTAAGCAGCAGGGCAGCCACTCTGCATGCAACTCAGAAGCAAGGGGAGGTCATTGTAGTACCGGTGTCTACTTCCGTGATTTCTAGCTTCTAGAGCACAGATGTAAAACCCAATTTCATTGCAGGACATATCAGCAGTACGGTTCGGGGGGTGTGCTATATACAGAGTGCAGAGTTCGGGGGTGTGCTATATACAGAGTGCAGAGTTCGGGGATGTGCTATATACAGAGTGCAGAGTTTAGGGCTGAGCTCCATACAGAGTGCAGGGTTCAGAAGTGCATTGCGTGCAGAGTTGTCGGGGCACTATTTACAGAATGCAGGGTTTAGGGTGCCATGACAGAGTACAGAGTTCAGGGGTGTGCTGTGTACAGAGTGCAGGGTGTGCAAAACCCCAACCCCCCCACAATAAAAGGTTCCTTTCATCTCCCTCTTCTACCTGGCCCGGCTCTAGTACCTCCCTGTGTAGGTGGCGCCCCTTTCTCTCTCTCTGAAAATCTGTCCCCGCCGTAAGCACATACCTCCCAACTTTTTGAGATGGGAACGAGGGACACCTTTAAGCAAAAGTATGTAGGCATAGGATACACCCCCTGCCACGCCCCTTAAAGGAGAGTTATGCCAAAAAAATATTTAAACCGACAAGTGATTTTTTTTCCCCACTACTATTCCTTTATATTGGCTTCTGGAATTTACAAATGCTGAAAATTAGAAATTGGAGGAAAGGTTTAGCCAGGGGCGTTGCTAGGGGTGGCTATTGGGGCTATAGCCCCGAATCTGGGGCCCATAGCCCCGAGTCTTTTGCCACAGGGTCCCTGCCTAACCAGCGGGTGGGCTGGCTGCATAAGAGAGGCGGAGGAGAGGAGAGAAGCGAGTGGGCAGACGAGCAGAGATGACATCTCTCTCTGCCCGCTCCACATCAGCGCTCTTCACAGCCAGGCCTCTTCAATTTGGGAGCAAGGTGTAGTGAGCAGCAGAGAGATGACATCATCTTTCACTGCCCACCACACGTCAGCGCTCTTCTGCCCTTACAGCATGGTGGAGTGGAGGTTACGTGCTTCCTGTCATCGTAGAGCTCCATTTTGCAGCCAGACCCCCTTGCTTCAATGTCGGAGGTGCGGCGGGGAACAGCGAGATGACATCATCTCTCACTGCCCGCTCTCTTGCTCTCACTAAATGGACCAGTGCTGTCAGCCTGCCACCAATGCAGCGTCAATGCACATTTAGTGACACTGGCTGGCATGGCAAGTAACAATCCACATCAGTTGGCAAGTGACAACCCACATCTGGTGACGTGGCAAGTGACAATCTGAAAATAGTGGCAGGAGATGTGGCAATCTGCAAATGGTGCCAGGAGACGTGGCAAGTGACAATCTGCATGTAGCCATGGAGATAGCACTACTGACAAACAATCCGCCAAAACACCCCACTGCCAGACTTCATACATCCTTTCCAGAGACAATGAACAGTCATTTGCGAGCTTTGTTTTTGTTGTTTTATTGGGGGGGTACAACTTGGATAGGGATTGGGATATGGGATGCCCATAGGATAAATCATTGCCATCATATTTACAGTTTCAGTATACTTTGATCTGTTTAGAGCCTGAAGATGGAATGTGCACACGTAACTAAGTAGAAATCTTCTCCCGCAGCTCCCTGCAGACTGTTACTCCCTCTGCATCTCCTATGCAGACTATTGCTCGCTGCATCTCCATGCAGACTGCTGTTACTAAGGGTTCTCCATCCATCACCGTGTGAGGGCCAGAAACATCACTTTTGACCGTGTAAAAGTAATGATCTTAGTTCTCTTTACCACCTGTCCAAACTCGCTTCTCCTTGCACTCTTGTTTTCCTCCTGCACAACTTGTAATTTCATTAGGGTATAACAATCCTCTTGTAATGGGTATGAAGAACTCACTCTGAATAAGCCCCTCTACTGGCTCTGGTGACTTGCTTCTACTAGGCCTGAGGCCTGCAGAACCTCTCCCTGGAGGCCTAAGTAGGTTAAAGTCTATGTTCTAGGAAATGGACTACTGCTCCCAGCCAGTCCAACTTGCAAATCCCCGGCCACACTGACCATGCACCGTGTGCATGATGAAGACTCTGCTAGTGACCGTTTAGAAGCAGAATTCCCTTACAGAATCTCTGGCACCTCCAGCCATCCACTGTGGTAACACTCACCGACCTTCCAACCTTCCAGCCCTTGATGAGGAACTTTCCCGGACCATGCGTTCCGACAGCTTCTCCTGCCCTCTCTGCTCCTGCCCTCTCTGCTCCGACCGTGTGGTGATAGAGACATTGCCAGTGACCGTGTGAAGGCAATGTTCCCTCACAGTTCTCCCCGGGCCTCCTCCTGCAATCCCTCATCCCCCCCAGATGGGGGTGTGATCCTTCGGCTGTCTAGCACTACATTCCTTATGTCACTCAGTCGACTCCTCCTCCCCAGCAGCATGTGATCTCAGCCTATATAGGAGGCCCGCCCCCTGCGAATGTCAGTTAGGGATTGGTCAGAGCTCCCACATGTGCTGCCTGCCACTCCAGCTCTAGGCCCAGCCTCCTCTTCCAGAACGTTCTCCCTGGAAGCAGGGGAGGCGCCTCAGAACTGGAGCCAGGTGGTCACACCCACTGCTACTCTAACCACTCCCAGCTCCAGAATCAAAACAGACAGGCCTAGCGCGCAGCATAAGCCTGCCTAAATTTGCCTGTGCTGAATAAACCTTTAAAACAACCCTTACTAGCACCTACCTTTTGGTAGATGGTGCTACATGCAAATGGTGGCAGGTGATGTGGCAAGTGACAATCTGCAAATGGTGGCAAGAGATGTGGCAAGTGATAATCTGCAAATGGTGGCAGGAGACGTGGCAAGTGACAATCTGCAAATGGTGGAAGGTGACGTGGCAAGTGACAATTCACATCTGCTGCCAGGTGAAAGTTGCAAGTGAAAATCCACATCTGGTGGCAGGTGACAGTGGCAAGTAAATTGCTGCATCTGGTGACAGGCAATGGTGGCAAGTGACACGCTGCATCTGGTGGCAGGAGATGTGGCAAGTGACACGCTCGGGGCTCTAGCCCCAGATCTTTTGCAGACCTAGCAACGCCCCTGGGTTTAGCACTTGGAAACGCTTTTGAAAGATAAAAAGTGCATTTTATATACAACAATATAGATTAGAAGATAGTTATAGACCGAAATGAGGGACAAAAAAGGAGGAAAGAGAGACAGAGGGACATTGTTCCAAATCAGGGACAGTCCCTCGAAATCAGGGACAGTTGGGAGCTATGTAAGGATGTGCAGGGGTCTGTTAAAAGGCTTCTGGTTTACAAATGACAGTGGGAAGCGGGAGCAGGGGACGAGAGCCGTAGGTGGCAGAAAGGAGTTCCTTTATGTTCCGGCTGCAAAACAGGGTAAATTTTGTAAAGGAAAACATAGCCCTGCGAGCCTAGTGTTTGCCTCGCATTGCATTGTGGCCCCATTCACTTGAATATTTCATGTTGGGCAGGGGTATTGCCTTCCGAACACCACAGGGGGAGTGGTGGGTCTATATAAATACAGCTCTACTGCCTATTTTTACTTCTCCCCCTCCCCTGAATGACAGCTTCCATAGAGCAGGAACAGGTAACAGTTTACTAAGAGGATTGATTCGTTCACAATGAAAGCGGTTTCACTTTATCTCCTTATGGAGCTAACTGCACCAGAAGAAAAACAAACATCTTTATTTAAATCTCAATGGAGTTTGGTTGCATCTCATCATGTCTCTTCCAGTCCATGGTGACAGGTCACATGCGGATCAGTAAATCACTGTCATGCCATGCAATATTGTACATGGTAAGCAGAAAACCAGACACCCAGGAGTCATTAAAATGCTGTCCTGTGAACATCAAAGTGCAGTTACTGTTACATCAGCTGATAAGAAGAGCTTATATTAAGGAATGATACAGAAACTTCCCTGAGGAGCTTCAAGTACATTTTCAAATAGACTACCTCTGGCTGCAGGTGCCAATTACCTCATAACCTTTTTGTTTATTCGTACAAGCATATTTTATGCACCTTGTGTTTCAATTCCAATATTTTCAACAGTTTTACAGATATCCTTTAGTGCTAAACTAAGCGTTCTGTATATAACTAAGTATTCCCATAAAGAAGCAATCATTTGGTATTTATTGTTTGTTTGACAGGTAACATTTTGTATTGGTGCTGGCGTTATCTTGGCTCCTGATGAAGCAGCCTCAGACCACTGAAAAGGATTGTATATATTTTCCATGATTTGAGTTATTTGTAATGTGTGACTTTTAACAGAACTCTGTGCAAACAGCTACAAGCAAACACAGATAATATAAAGTATAGCCTGTATAAGGACTCACTTTATTTGAAAGGGCTCAATTACACTTGCTGTTGGGGGCTCTACAAAATAGGAAGTTGAACTGCGTTTTTAGCGCTCCTGACTTCCCCCATTTGCTGCAAAGGCAGCCACACAGGGGAGAGGGCGGGGGTGTACACATGTCACTGCATAAATAATCCCCCAATTGTAAATAGATGGACAGTACGGCAGTCAAATGTGACCCTTTCAAGTGAATGTGGCTTCAACGCAATTGCCCTGCAACTGCATGTAATGCATTAGATGCAGCATAGTGGTGCAGCAATTATGGAGTTAAAACAGATGGTGAGGAGGTGTCACATTGCCTCCTCACCACCCATCAAGTGTCTCTGAAAAGGCTCACTTTTCAGAGCTGTGGCAATCTTAGTTGTACATCTAAACTTAAACTAAAAGAAAACTTGCAAAGTGCAAAATCTGGTACAGCTATGCATAGAAACCAATCAGCATCCAGTTTTGTTTTTTTTTATCAAAGCTTAATTGAACAAGCTGAAAGTAAAATCTGATTTACTAACATGCACAGCCGCACCAGATTTTGCACTTTCCAGTTTTAGTAACTCAACCCCATTTCATTAAAAAATTGTCAAATGTGACCTCACATGTATTGAGCAAATATAGTTGCGCAATTTACTTCCAAGGCCCCTTTCACACGGATGCCTTTGTTATACAGATTCCGCTTGCTCATTGGGGGATCGTTCCGTTGATCCCCGCCGAGCAGACGGATAACAGGTCCACCTCCGCTCACTGTGCTGAGATGAACCTGTCAGAGCCCCCGCTCTCCTCTATGGGGAGATTGGATGAAAACGGACCGCCTGTCCGTTTTCATCTGATCCACCAGACGGATGAAAAATAGGGTCACCATCCATCTGGATTTGGTGGACAGGATCGGATCGCGGCAGATGTCAGCGGACATGTCACCGCTGACATCCGACGCTCCATAGGGCTGAGTGGAGGGTCCGATCAGGTCCGTCTGAAAAACTGACAGCCGGACCTGATCCGACAGCCTGTGGGATAGGGGCCTAACTGTTTAATTACAGATTATACATGGGGGAAAGGTTTTAAAAATATTAACACACTAATAATTGTATTTACAACAGCTTTCTGCTCTCCAAGTTCATTTGGTTTGGATACTGTTGTTTTTCAAGAAAGAAGAGACAATTGAACATCCTCCAATTACTGTATGCCCTGTGCAACCATTCACCCTTCCCCTGCCCCTTGGGGCACAACAACATCATGACAAAAGTAGAATCAGTAGAAGGCTTATTATGACAAAAACTTTGTTCCATTATCGCTACATTTCTCAACCCAGTCAACCCCTGCTTGAGAAAGTGTCAATTTAGACTTGTAATGTACTGATTTCATGATGGAATGATGATGATGTCACACTGGTGACTCATAATGATGTGTGAGATGAAGAAAAGAAGAATAATTTGACGTATCTCCTGTTCCTTGTTCCCTGTTCTGATTCTACTTACTATATGTGGTGATGTTCACATATTTAATTTGCTGACACTTGATTTAGAAGTCCTGCCACTCAGTAACATATTTTCGATATTCAGGCCCTATTGACACCTGAGCCTTTTTTAGCTTGAACTTCCAAAGCACTCAATAATCTTATGTATTTCATTGATGGCTGTTCGCATATGAGTTCTCAGATGGCTGTAGCTCAATGCCTGACACTTCAAAAGCTACATGAGCCACTTTTGAGGCAAATTTGGATGTTTTTGGGTTCTGAGACTTCAATGGGAATGCCTATAAAGTTTGAACTCAGTGTTTTTTCAGGCATATGACTGAAGCAAAAGCACTCAAATAAGAAGCCTGAAAATAGCTCTGCTCAGATGTGAATGCAGCCCCTTGGAAACATATGTTTGGGTATGGTAGCAACATTGTATATTACTTGGTACCTTGCATTGGTAAAGCACGGGTTCCTTTTTAGATTGATGTAATGTGAGAACTTTTTATGCTGCTGGTGTACCAACAAAATTATGCAACATGGGGATGTTGGCAGATGAGAGAATAGAATAATCTGGCACATTATCCAGCCCGGTCAGAAATTGGTGGCTTTCAGTAACAAAGAAAGCCCAGTGCTCAGCTTAGTGACTGGACTGATCAGATCCTTGGCTACTAATCTTTCTGCAAAGTGCTTCAGAAGACAATTCTGTAGCGCAATGTAATCACTGTCAATGTTTTTACATTATATGACATAAACTCTGATATCAGTGGGATTTCCTGGTTTCCTATGAGCTTCAGTAGCCATCTTTGTGCAGGGCACAGCAGATTCAGGTATTGTGCAGGTCAGGAGTGTGTAATGCACAGAGCATAGGAGTCAGGAGTTTGGACTGGGAGTATGTAGTGGGAGTCAGGTGCATGTATAACAAAGTGCAGAGGTTCAGGAATACGTAATACACAGAATGCTGGGTTCAGAATCATGTGACACAAAGAGCACAGGGGTCAGCAGTACATTACACCCATTGCTCGTCCCTAACCCCCTTTCTCAGCACAGATTATCTCTCAAAGCCAAAATCCTCCCCAGCCAAAAATAGACAGGAAAATGCAACAAAGGAAAAAAAAAATGAAAATAAGTATTTTATATTTAGGAAAATTGCAATTGTTTATGATACAAAAGCAAACTAAATACAACTACTTTCACATAAGTGATACTATCTATGTGTGTTAATGTTTCAAAAATATAGTATAGTAAAGTAAAATATGCTAGGGATGTTTCTAAGAGAGGTCCAGCTGTTGCTGTTCACCTTTACCATCACAGCAGCAAGCTCTCATACACTGAGCTCAGAGCTAATGCATCAAGCTAGGTTCTCATCAGTGTCATCAATCCTAATGGCATGCCGCACACACTGCAAGTTGCTGCCGAACTGCATTTGTGGTTCCCATGCGAGCTGTGATTCCAAAAATGGACCTTTTCCCTGCGTTTCAGGGGGCACAGTAGCTTATTCAAATGAATGGACTGCTATGTCCACGCAAAAAAAGCAGCTCGCAGAGCCACAGTAGTGGGTCCCGGCCTCAGGGCAGAGAAAGCATATGTGTGGGGGGGTGGGGGGTGGGGGTGGGTTTGAATCAGAGAAAAAGCTTGCTTCTGTGATGCTGGAGGTGAACAGTAACAGCTTAGCAATGTCCTTAGCAACGTGCTAGAATTTTTCCAGTCAGGCTTCATGAGGTATATAAATGGCCTTCACCTATAGTAAGTAGGTCAGTTGGTCAATCACCTCTTGGGAGGAGAATCAGGCCAGGAGGTGAATAAGGAAGACAATAGTGAATATTACTTTGCTATTGTCACACAACTGGGTGGGCTCAGGGCGCAGTGCTCTGCGCCCTGAACCCACCCTTTTTTTTAAAGCTAATTAGAGCTTCTGGCTCTAATCACGTGCCGCTAAAAAAACAAGAACCCCATCGGAATCCATGCGTCCCGTGCCCTGCATGTAGATTAGGGGCCGGATGCATAGATTAGGGTGGGCGTATGGATGGACCGACACTGCTGAGTACAGTAGTCTGTTTTTATCTACAGACATCCTTTATCTGCATAGGCTGTTTTTTGGTAAAGGTGAGCTAACACTTTAACCGGCCCTGTGTGAATGCACCCTGAGATTGTACAAAGCTGAAAACTCTGGCACACCCAATGCACCTTTGTGTGTTTTTTTCACACAGACTTTTTTTTTCGTTCATTTTGCTGATTAGTAAAGCCGGGTACACACTACAGTTTTTTTTTCGTGTAAACATGGATTGCACAGAAAAAAACTGACAGCTCTGGTCGAGAGCCTCTGTACTAACCATGTGAGGTTAGAGCAGCGATCTCCCCCACTAAGTTGTTGTGTTCTGACAGGGAGACCCCCCCTGCCAGGACACTGTGATCAGCATCATTGGTTGAGAGCGCTGATCTGAACTTGGTCAGCTGCTGGTTTTCCAGCATGCATGTCCAACAGAAGCGGGCCGGCTTCTGTCGGACAGACCGACATACACATGGGCAGAATGCCGGTTGGTATTTTTTGTACCGGCAAATGGCTCTTGACATTCTGCCCATGTGTATGGGGCTTAATTTTGCACTCAAATAAAACAATGTGATTGTTCTGTTTATTCTGTATGAGTGTGTGTGAAGTGAGTGGCAGGCAGAGCCCGGATAGCATTGCACTAAACACACCACACATGCAGTGTGAGGCGAGTGCATCGTGTACACGCAAAGAGCGTGCATGCTGCTGAGGGATCCAGCCTTTCCTTAGTACCTTCCAGGGCAGAGAAAACGTTTGTAGGGGGTTTGAATCAGAGAACAAGCTTGCTTCTGTGATGCTGGAGGCGAACAGTAACAGCTTAGCATTGTCCTTAGCAACATAATAGATGTTTTCCAGTCAGGCTTTATGAGGTACATAAATGGCCTTCATCTATAGTAAGTGCTAATATTCAACTCAGGTCAAAGCTGACTAGTTGTTTTTTTATCTACAGACATCCTTTATCTGCATAGCCAGTTTTTTGGTAAAGGTGAACTAACCCTTTAATCAGCCGAGTGTGAGTGCACACTGAGATTGTACCAAGCTGGACCAAAGTCACTTTTTCAGGTTAATTATACCTGAAATTGGAAGCGGCGATGAGGAGATGGGTCTGCCGGGCATGGGTTGGGTCGATTAGAGGGTTGGGGAGGAGGCCATTTTCCCCCCAGGGAAAGGAATATTCTGGCACACCCAATGCACCTTTGTGTGTTTTTTTTCACACTGAGTTTTTTTGTTCATTTTGCTGTTTATTAACTTTGCACTCAATAACACAATGGGGGTTATTTACTAAAGGCAAATCCACTTTGCACTACAAGTTCAAAGTGCACTTGAAATTGCACTGAAAGTGCACTTGGAAGTGCAGTCACTGTAAATATGAGGGGTAGATCTGAAATGAGATGCTCTGCTGATTTTATTATCCAATCATGTGCAAGCTAAAATGCTGTTTTTTATTTTCCTTGCATGTCCCCCTCGTATCTACAGCGACTGCACTTCCAAGTGCACTTTCAGTGCAATTTCAAATGCACTTTGCATTTGTAGTTTGCACTGGTAGTGCAAAGTGGATTTGCCTTTAGTAAATAACCCCCAATGTGATTGTTCTGTCTATTCTGTAAGAGTGTGTGTGAAGTAATTGGCAGGCAGAGCCCAGTTAGCATTGCACTAAACACATCACACGTGCAGTGTGAGGAGAGTGCATTGTGCACGCCGCTGAGGGATCCAGCCTTTCCTTAGCACCAACCGCTGCTTCCATGGCAGAGAAAGCGTTTGTAGGGGGGGGGTTGAATTAGA
The DNA here is from genome assembly GCF_042186555.1 of Aquarana catesbeiana. Classification (NCBI taxonomy): domain Eukaryota; kingdom Metazoa; phylum Chordata; class Amphibia; order Anura; family Ranidae; genus Aquarana; species Aquarana catesbeiana. Next base: position 85,615,803 of record NC_133330.1, on the reverse strand, counting down.
GCAAAAACTTGCTTCTGTGATGCTGGAGGTGAACAGTAACAGCTTAGCAATGTCCTTAGCAATGTACTAGAGGTTTTCCAGTGAGGCTTCATGTGGTACATAAATGGCCTTCACCCATAGTAAGTGTTATTATTCAACTCAGGTCAAATCTGAATAGTTAATTTTTATCTATAGACATCCTTTATCTGCATACGCAGTTTTGTGGTAAAGGTGAACTAAGCCTTTAACTGGCCGAGTGTGAGTTTACACTGAGATTGCACCAAGCTGGACCAAAAAGTCATTTTTTTTCAGGTAAAATGATTTCTGAGGTTGGAGGCAGCTATGAGGTGAGGGGTCTGCTGGGCATGGGTTGGGTCAACCAGAGGGGTCAGGGGGAGGAGGCCATTTCTCCTCAGGGGAAGGAACATCCTGACACAACCAATTCACCTTTGTGTGTTTTTTTTACACTGATTTTTTTTTTTTTTTCATTTTGCAGTTTAGTAATTTTGCACTTAAAAACAACAATGTGACAGTTGTGTATATTCTGTATGAGCGTGTGAAGTGAGCGGCAGGCAGAGCCCGGATAGCATTGCACTAAACACATCACACGTGCGGTGTGAGGAGAGTGCATCGTGCACACGCAAAGAGCGTGCACGCCGCTGAGGGATCCAGGGGATCCAGCCTTTCCTTAGCACCAGCCGCGGCTTCCAGTCTCATCCCATTCCTCAGCGGCGGCTCCCTGGACACCATTCCGCCGGCAGTGACACAGAAGGGACAGGTTGGTGAAGTGTGGGCTGCCTCATCCCCTCACCTCCATCTGTCACAGCTCCCCCGGACCGCCAGTCATGGCTGTGCTCCTCTCGCCGGGTCCTGTGACTGGAATTGGGGAGCACACCCGCTGAGCTCCGGCAATGCCTGTGGGGTGCACTGGTCTGCAGTTCATGAAGGGGGGTGCAACTTGCGGAGAATTTGGGGTGCACAGCTTGTAAAGTGTGCCTAGGAATCGTTCACTGACATGTCATTGGGGGTTCTCTGCCCCATTCAGCCTGTAATACCAGCAACCATGTGGCCCTAGGAACCACCACCAAAAAATCAGAAGAAGGGCCCCCTCACCATGGAGCCCCCCGCAGAAAGTCCATGCCGGGCAGCAGAATACCTGAAGGAGCTGAACAAGATCATCGAGACTCAGCAGGAGCTCCTGGAGAGGCAGAAGAAGAGGATCGATGAGCTGGAGGAACAAGTCAGCACCTTGTACAATGAGAAGAGCAACCTCCAGGAGGAGCACAGCAAGCACCTGGCTACCTGCAAGCTGCAGCACCCAGTCCCTGGAGGGACCTCCCTGGGCTCCATTCAGGAGAATGACAAGTGAGTGCCCAATCATCTCTTCTCCATTCACTGCCACCTGATGGCATTCTCAGGGGCAGAGCTAGGGGGCGCTCTGACACCTGTTGCTAACCTCCCCCCCATCCATGGTCTGTCTCTAAATTGTTTTACCATTTGTCAATGAATTAGCGTCTCCTCCACCAGGAGGCAGTGTAAGTAACAGATCAGGTATTGTGTTAGGTGTGTCATTTGTGTGGTTGGTGTCATTGTGCTCATGTGGTTCTGTGTGGTTACTGTTTGGATTGAGGAGAAGACCTCTATCATGAGAGCAGCCCCTATTTAACTTATTATTCATATGGATGCTGGTGTGGAATTACAAAACAAAAGGATGTTCCAGAGAAACTCAAAAGTATAGGGTATTAACAGGGCAAAATAGGTTTTCTAAACATATTCCCTATAGAGCAATATATACAAGGAGGCACAGACTGGTGAGGACAGCACATACTCCTCATGTTATACAATCCTTCAGGTGCAGAGCAGACAACAGAGATCTCCAATATAGAGAAACACTGTATGATGAAGGATCCTAGCAGGTCTGAAACTGTCATTCTGAGTTTGTAACTCGCCTTATATAGGAGGTCCTGCAGATTGGACTTTGTTTCTACCATTATATGCATCTCAAAGCTATTAACGTTACATGTTCAGTGCAATTTGGTTTTCAAGATTACCATTTTCATAAGAATATAGATCTGATAGATGTTGCCCTTTAAAATCTGCAAAGAACAACTTAAATATCACACCACAAACACAAAACAGTACATAAGAAAGCCACAAATACATTTTTCCATACATATTGTTTGTATACCGATTATATGTTTTTCAAAGCAGTTCAGTTTTCAAGATTACCATTGATAAGAATATACTGTAGATCTCTGATGTAGCCCTTTTAAAAGCTGTAAAGAACAACTTAAATATCGCAACACAAACACACACCATAAATAAGAAAGGCACAAATACATATTTCCTGTATACCAATATATGTTTTTCAAAGCAATTCTGTTTTTAAGATTACCATTGATAACAATATAGACCTGATTGATGTATCCCTTTAAAAAGCAGTAAAGAACAACTTATATCTGACACCACAAATAACAGTACATAGAAAGCCACACCTAAAACACACTACCCTCAAAAACCCAAGAATGAACCAATTATTGTTGTGGTGGAACAATAACATTCCAAAAGTGATTAATATTATTCATAAGATGTAGAGATCACCCTGTCAACAAACCATATTAGAATAACCTAAAGACCAGAGACCTTTAGGAATCTATTTAATTTCCAAAGAAAATGGTACAGCTTTTCATCTCAGGAATCCTAGTGTTACAGTCAAGATATCTCATAAACATGATATCTCCCAAATTTATTGTGTTTCTCACTGGAAGAATTTTACCTTGGTTCTTTACAGACTGTTCCATAATACTGTACGTGTCTATTTACAACAGTCATTTCTTTTGCTGCTGTTAGAATGTTTTTTTGGGTTGGCTAATGATGATGTTCAAATGCAGTAGCAAAGCAAAAATGGAGAAAATGTACAGAAATCTCAGAATGTATCCATTGTGACCAGTCACACTTGACTTCACTTTCTAAACGGAGTTGCAAAAATCACAGCTTGTATTTGATTGGCTGCTGGGCAATGCCTAGCACTTCCTTTTTGTCAATATTTAAACATATTCTATGTTTAGCAGTTGTACGTTTTCCAAATGAGAAGATTTTTCTGCTAAAAAAGGAATGGTAGATACAATACTGCATGGAGGGTAGGGCTGGAAATCTTGCTGAAGATGAGAAACATCTAACATACGTTATACTGGCTCTTTCAATTGACAACTTAGTTTTCTTACTGGGATTACAACGCCCGCTAGTTAAATCCTGCCCAGTACTGGGTCCACATCATCAAGTTGTTGTCAATCTTGCAAAAAATTGGCACTTGCAGTATCCACCAGAAAGTGATATTTCAGTTATTGATGAAGCATGATGGGCCCTGACTTCAAGTATGTTTTGAATATTCTAACAGCAAAATCTGCCAGACATAGTTCCTGGCTGCTCCCTTCACCTAGGTTTTGTGTGTTCCCTCTCCACCGTCTTTATGCTCCGCCTCATCTTGTTATATTCGCTGTAAGTATAAAATAAATTAAAACATCTAGCAGGGACAGTGGAAACCCCTCATAATGGTTACAGCACGTGTTCACACCCAGTTACTCAAGTACAGAATCTCACCAATAGAGTATTCAAGACATAGTCATGAGTTTTAACTGTCCAATATCTATCAAAAAACAGAAATATCTGTTTTCAGTGGACTGACCCTTTAATGAGAACCCAAAGGGTGATCGCTATGCGTAAAGTGCTGTTATCCATAGAACTGGTCAGATTTCAATTTGCTGTTGTCATTTCAGTTAAGATGTATTTTTCACTTATTGCTCTTCGCCTTGCCCTATTGAATACTGATTTTTTTTTTTTTTTTTTTTTCTTTTGTATACCCAATTATTTTCTCTATACAGATATAGATTGGGAATGTTTGCTTAGTAGAAAGTGATCCTGAGGCTTTGAGTTTACTTCAAATTATCTGTAGACCAAAAATCCTGCTAGCTACATAGTGGTTGTTCCACAGGTTTGGTCCTAACGGGGCAGGTGAAAAGATTTGAAATTGTGACACATAGGGGTTTATTTGCTAAAGCTGGAGAGTGCAAAATCAGTCTCACTTCTGCATAGAAACCAATCAGCTGCTAACCTTGGCATAGTGTTGTGCTGTGTGGATGGTTTGGGACACACTGTTCAGGCACATGAAGTGTTAGTTCTTCTGTCTTGTTAATGTGTATAGAGTGTAACCTCGCTTGTAGATGAGTTCTTATTCTCTGTCAGTGTTTTTGGATCAGAATGTCATTTGTGGCAGCGTTGTGACTAATACGTTCTGTTATTATCAACTGATACATGGACTGTTTCACACAAGCTTTGGCAAGCCGTGTTATTTCATACTATAAGGAAGTCTCACCATCTGGTGTTTTGCCTAAGGGTTCATACAGACACTAATATTTCTGATCTATCACTATGAATAAATAAATATTACATTCTTCATGTGAATACCTGCACATCAATCATCTGTTTATTTTTATTAGTTTTAGTTGTGTGTGCGCAAATATTTATATGAGGCTAGTGTCTTTTATCTTTATCTAATGACAAGAAGAGATGGATGAAAGCATGTTAGAGTAATGTAATATGCATAACATCAGTGGGTATCATGAATGCTTTCCATGTATATAGGCAATACAAAATTCATTAATAACTGATGGAAAAGCACCTTAGGTCCTTTAGAACAAATCAAGAATATTACAAGAGTTTGTTTATTATAAGCAAACACAGGAGAGTCTTCAAACAGAAATATCTGCATGTGCCTTTGCACCTCAGTTCAACCCTGCTTCCTGTGCCTGTCATTTTTTTTTTTTTTTGGGGGGGGGGGCTCCCACTTCCTCCCACTGCATCGGAAGGAAGATCACCTTTTCCCCCTCTCTCCCTGCAATCTTCTGGGACATGTCACAGGTCCCAGAAGATTGCCTGGCCAATCACAGTGTGCAGCGCAGTTCGTGCATGCGCAGTGCGTGCCCACAGTAACAATGCCGGTGCTGTGGGGAGGAGGGGGAGAGGAGTGGGGCTTTGTACGCCTGCATCGTTGGACTGTGGGACAGGTTCATGTCCGATTATTATAAGTCAGCAGCTACACTTTTTGTAGCTGCTGTCTTTAAATTTTTTTTTTTTTTGGCGGAACGCCGCTTTAACCACTTACTGACCGCCGCACGACGATGTACGTCCAAACTTTGGCGGCGGATATCGTTGTTATGACAGCAGCTAGCTGCCATAACCCCGGTATCCCCGTTTTCGTGCGGCGGCCGGCTTTCAGATAAAAGTGGTTCCTGCGGCGGATTTGCCGCAAGATCACTTTTATCGGTGGCGGGAGAGGGGCCCCCCCTCCTCCCGCCGCGATCCGGTGCCCTCCGCCGCTTACCGGAGCCGTCGGTAGCGGCGGAGGCGATCGCGTCCTCCTCCGTGGTGTGTCTGAAGACGAGTGAGGCTAAGATGGTGCCCACTCGTCTCCATGACACTGCTGGGCGGAAGCAACGTCAAAACGTCACTTCCGTCCACGCCTCTTAAAGGCACATTTTTTCAAATGTCATTTTTTTAAATGACTCTTTTTTTTTTTTTAATTGCATTTTAGTGTAAATATGAGATCTGGGGTCTTTTTGACCCCAGATCTCATATTTAAGAGGTCCTGCCATGCTTTTTTTCTATTACAAGGGATGTTTACATTCCTTGTAATAGGAATAAAAGTGACACCAATTTTTTTTTTTTTTTTTAAACAGTGTAAAAATAAATAAAATATTGTAATATAAATAATAAAAATTAAAAAAAAAAATTTAAAACACCCCCCGTCCCAACGAGCTCGCGCGCAGAAGCGAACGCATATGCGAGTAGCGCCCTCATATGAAAATGGTGGTCAAACCACACATGTGAGGTATCGCAGCGACCGGTAGAGCAAGAGCAATAATTCTAGCCCTAGACCTCCTCTGTACCGCAAAATACGCCTATGGAGATTTTTGAGGGTAAAAGTTTGACGCCATTCCATGAGCGGGCGCAATTTTCAAGCGTGACATGTTGGGTATCAATTTACTTGGCATAACATTATATTTCACAATATAAAAAAAAATGGGCTAACTTTACTGTTGTCTTATTTTTTTATACAAAAAAGTGAATTTTTTTCCAAAAAAAGTGCGCTTTTAAGACCGCTGCGCAAATACAGTGCAAAAAAAAGTATTGCAATGACCGCCATTTTATTCTCTAGGATGTTAGAAGAAAAACCATATATAATGTTTGGGGGTTCTAAGTAATTTTCTAGCAAAAAAAACTGTTTTAAACATGTAAACACCTAAAATCCAAAACGAGGCTGGTCCTTAAGTGGTTAATGCATGTGGATAAAGCCCTTGTGAGCTGCCAAAACTCCTCCCTTAAAGTGAAAAACTAAAATAAAAATAAATATAAGAAATAAATTAAAAATGAACTAAAAAACAGCTGCCAGCACTTCCCACTTCTCTGAATATGACAATACAAACTGGTATATCAAATGTGTGGCACTAAAGAATAAAATAAATGAAATAACTATAAAACTAATATACATGTGTAGCACAAATGCAGTACATAACCAGAAAATATATCCTGTGATGCAGAAATATAAAGTGCATGTGCGCCGTGTATTGCACAAAAATCCTTAATATTATAATATTTCAAAAGTCCATTATGAAAACTTAAAACGTGATGATGGTGATGATATCTTCATGCAGTGTGCACACACCCTCCACCAGATGTACCCTCACCTTAAAGTGGTTGTAAACTCTTTACTGACACTTTTTGCTACAGGTAAGCCTATAATTAGGCTTACCGTAGCTACACTGGATATCTTCTAAACCTGAACGGTTTAGGAGATATCCCTGTATTTGCATGTGCCGACGTCATTGGCACATGCGCACTAAAGCAAACTGAAGCAACGGCACATACGTGCCGTTGCTTCACTTAGACTGTGCCGTTACTGGCGGCTCCCGCGCACATACACGGGAGTGACGTAATTGCGGCTCTGGCAAATCACAGCGCCAGAGCCTGCGATACCCAAAAGTAACTCCTGAAACGATGTCGGCCGCTGGAGCGGTGAACGAGGACTGCTGTGGGGGCATCGATCTCAGGTAAGTAATTCATAATGAGCTAGTATGCTATGCATACTAGCTCATTATGCCTTTTGTCTTGCAGGTTTTTTTTTTTTTTTTTTTTTTTTTTTTTTTTTTTAGGGTTTACAACCACTTTAAGGGCTTTATATAAAAGCCTGTGATAAAAATTATTATCGGCTAGAAAAGATCCTCCTATGATATGATTCCTCTTTCCTGTGGTGACTAATTTTGGCTTAAATGCTGATACAAGGATCACTCCTTCCTCCTGATTAAGTGCAGATCAAAAGCCACTGCTTCCTCCTGGCTAGATCAGCAGTCTCCTCATATATAACACATGTGGAAAACAATAGAAGCTTGCAATGGTGTGATAACGTTTAAAACAGGTTTATTGCTTAAATTCCACATAGATTTACACTCACATTTTTCATGATAAAAACGCGCCTTAATATGCTTATGGATAGAGGGGTGATAACATCACTTGGAGACCAAATCTGCAGCCCCGGTTCCCGGCGTTCACCCCGTCCTAAGCCTGGGCCTCCTTGCTTACTTCCTCGTCAGCCAATCAAGCTCCTCCTATCGGTTGCGTCACAATCTTGTGACTTCCTCTGGGAATTGTGATTGGCTGACGTGCTTCCCATGTTTTTTATAGCGGCAATCGCCGCCATTTTCTCGTAGCTCATGATTATAATTGGATTACGGCGACTTTCCTAACAGTTGTCATATGTTGACACAATCTAATTTATATACTGCCAGTTTCTTATAGCCGGCATATATTATTAAATTGTGACACCTGGCTGGTGAATATCTACTGCTCATATGCTAAATATACTAACATTTGGTCTCTAGTGGGCAGTTTGTTATTTTCCCATATGTAAGCCTGTTCAACCATAGTTACAAGCGACCGATATTGGTAAGTCATGTGATGCATTCAAAATCTCAATTTTTCTTATGCCCACATTAAACTACATTGGGGTCATTTATTTTGTAATAGTGTATTAACTACCACTTGTTATGTTATTATGGTAATCTTTTGTGTATATAGAGGTCATACCATATCACACAACTTGAATAAATTGAATAGCTAGATACATATATATACTAAATCCACGCCTATGTGGAAAAATTCAATAAAAAATTTAAAATGAAGAAAAAATATAAAAAAAAAAATAAAAATATACTAATATAACTATGTATTGTGGTGACGATACTAATCATAAGGAGATCCATATAAAACCTAGTTTTGTACATAGGGTACAGTGGAACCTCGGATTACGAGCATAATCCGTTCCAGGAGTATGCTCGTAATCCAATGTACTCGCATATCAAAGCGAGTTTTCCCATTGAAGTCAATGAAAACAAAAATAATTTGTTCCGCATTGACTTCAATGGGATGCAATATTGCACGTGGCCAGAGGCGGGGGGCACCGGAGAGCCTCGGAAACGGCCAAAAGGGCCCGAGGGACACTTTGGTGGAACTTGGAAAGACTCTGTTCACGAGCCTTTCCAAGGTTTGCCGAGATCAGCCGAACTGTCCTCGGGCCTTTCCGTGCATTTCCAAACGGCGCCAGTCGGCGACTTTTGGCTCTGCTCGGCCCACCTAAGGCCAAAAGCGGTACTGCACACCGCTTTTGGCCTGAATCCTGCTCGGTTTGAGAGACAACACTCGCAAACCGAGTTAGGAATTTTAGATATACAGTGCTCGGTTTGTGAAGCGCTCGTTAACCGCGTTACTCGCAAACTGAGGTTCCACTGTATATGCAAAAAATCAATATCATTGTTTTAAAAAATTATAAAAATATAACAATAATAATTAAAAATTAGCCAAGAAACAATTGAGATCAAATTCCTTAATTAATCCTCTGGGCACTAAAGAGCCCAATTCATATACCCAACAGGATTCCCTTTGGCTGAGTATTCTAATGCAATGACTGCCCCTCCAGTGTTTTTTGTATTTTTCTAAGCCCCAAAAGGTCATCCCCAGTACTAGAGCTGCACGATTAATCGTCAATTTTTTTTTTTCCCGTTGCGATCTTAACAAAAGTGTTTCACAATTCTTGCTATGCAAAGAATGCTCTCTGCTCTTCTGAAGCCACAGCCGTCAAAACAAAGGAAGAAAAAAAACTGCCAGTCTGTCAAGAATCACAACATTCTTTAGCAGTGGAACTAAGTCTAAACATTGTAACAATTAGTCAAAGAAATACACTTCCTGTGTAAGTGAGGAACGTTTAACCACTTAAACACTAAACCTTTTTCTGACATTTGTTGGTTTCATTTAAAGTCATTTTTTTTTTTTTTTGCTAGAAAATTAGAACCCCCAAACATTATATATTTTTTTTAGTAGAGACCCTAGAGAATAAAATGGTGGTTGTTGCAATATTTTATGTCACACTGTATTTGCGCGGTCTTTCAAATGCAATTTTTTTGGAAAAAATTACTGTACTTTAATGAATTAAAAAAAAATAACCAGTAAAGTTAACGCAATTTTTAAAAAATTTTGTATAATGTGAAAGATTTTATGCTATGAGAATCTGGCCAGAATCCTGCAGCTCTACCCAGTACTTTTCTGTTATGTACTGTTCTAAAGTGATGATACAGGTATTCCTCCTTTTGACCTTTAACTATTTGGTATACATGTTCTTTTATTATTGTATGCATAGCCCTCTTAGTCCTCCCTACATATATATCATACCACATGGACATTGCAGGGCATATACCACCCCCTCTGTATTGCATGTTATGAAATCCCTAAGTACATATTCCTTCCCATTCTGACTGTTGGTGAACTTATCCCTTTTCTTAATGTTACTTGTGGCTGCCCTACAGCTGTAGCATCTGCCACAGGCACAGAACCCTTTGCCATTAAATATAGTTATGGTATTAGTAACTGGGGATTCCACTACGTTCTTAACCAGTCGATCTCTTAGGTTGGTAGCTCTTTTATATATGAACCTGGGTTTTTTTCAGGATGATGATTTTAAAATGTTGTCATATTTTAGTATATCCCAATATTTCTCAATTCTTTTGACCTGTTTATAGTAATGCTGGTAGGTTAATTGGATCCTGTCTGAATTGTCCCTAGTATGTATGAATGTGAGTTAGGGACCTTAGATTGTAAGCTCCTTGAGGGTAGGGACTGATGTGAATGTATAATATATATGTAAAGCGCTGCGTAAACTGACGGCGCTATATAAGTACCTGAAATAAATAAATAAATAAAAAATAAAATAAATAGTGAAGGTTGTACTCCATAATCAAAGCTAGGGGTAATTCTTGTCTTTCCTGTACTGGTTTGTTCGCTAGTAATGCATCTCTTTCCATGTTGCCAACCTCCTGTCTCTCCTCATCAATAAAATCGTGATTATAGCCTTTCATAATGAATTTATTTGCTAACTGTGATGATTGTACCTCATAATCACTAGTGGTGGTACAGTTTCTCTTGATCCTAAGGAACTGACCTCTAGGTACATTAACTAACCAGGGTTTCTAGTGGCAACTATTTTGTGGAATATACAAATTTCTATCTGTAGCTTTAAAATGGGTTTTTGTGATTTATCTTATTATTTTTATTAACAATTTCCAGAAAGTAGATTTTCATATGACTGCGTTCCCATGTCAGTGTAATACTTTTACTGTTATTATTCAGTCCCATCAGGAATGTGTTGAGCTCCTGTTCATTACCATCCCAGAATATAATCAAATTGTCAATAAATCTATTGTACAATCTCAATTGGCTGGGTTATGCAATGCCTCTTCTTCTTCCCATCTGGCCATATAAAAATTTGCTATGCTTGGGGCGAACCTAGCGCCCATGGCTACCCCCTTGATTTGGAGGTAGTAATTAACCTGATACCAGAAATAATTTTGCTTTAAGTAAAAGTCAAAACCCATTTGGCTGCATTAATGGCCCCTTTATGATTAATATTTGTATACAGCGATGCCAAATCTGCTGTGGCCATAATAGTTGTTTCCAAAACACTGATATCCTTATAATTTGCAATATGTATTATGTGTCCTTCAAATATGCCTTATGCCCCGTACACACGGTCGGACATTGATCGGACATTCCAACAACAAAATCCATGGATTTTTTCCGACGGATGTTGGCTCAAACTTGTCTTGCATACACACGGTCGCACAAAGTTGTCGGAAAATCCGATCGTTCTGAACGCGGTGACGTAAAACACGTACGTCGGGATTATAAACGGGGCAGTAGCCAATAGCTTTTGTCTCTTAATTTATTCTGAGCATGCATGGCATTTTGTGTGTCGGATTTGTGTACACACGATCGGAATTTCCGACAACGGATTTTGTTGTCGGAAAATTTTATAGCCTGCTCTCAAACTTTGTGTGTCGGAAAATCCGATGGAAAATGTGTGATGGAGCCTACACACGGTCGGAATTTCCGACAACAAGGTCCTAACACACATTTTCCGTCGGAAAATCCTATTGTGTGTACAGGGCATTAGTGTTTTGTACCAGAGGTTGAAGGTGGCAATTTATGTACTGTCCCAATCTTGAGGACAGAGAATCAATTCCATTTATGATTGGGCATCCTGGTGGGTTTGTGCTATTTTTATGGATTTTAGGGATTGCGTATATAACTGGGATCCTGCAGGTTTCAGAAATTAGGTACTTTTCCTCTTTCTCATTGATAAATCCCTTTTCTTTACCTTCTTTCACAGGTATTTCTAATTCTTTTTTTATATTGTCTAGTGGGGTCCCCGTTTAATACTTTATAGGTCTCATTGTCATTTAATAGATCGCTCATCACTGATTGGTATTGGGATTTATTCCATACCACAATTCCCCCGCCCCCCCCCCCCCCCCTGTTTGTCGGCTGGTCTAATTACCAGATCCCTTCTCTTTTTCGAGGGTTTTAATCCCCTCCTTGATGTAACCCTGACCTGTAGGTTTCTTTATGTTTAACGTTTCCAGATCCTTAGTTACTAATTTTTTAACCACTTCAATACAGGGGACTTATACACCTTCCTGCCCAGACCAATTTTCAGCTTTCAGTGCTGTTGCAGTTTGAATGACAATTGCGCGGTCATACAACACTGTACCCAAACTAAATTTTTATCATTTTGTTCCCACAAATAGAGCTTTCTTTTGGTGGTATTTGATCACCTCTGGTTTTTATTTTTTGCGAAACAAATAAAAAAAGACCGAAATTTTTGAAAAAAATAAGTTTTGTTTTTGTTTCTGTTAAAAATGTTTGTAAATAAGTAAGTTTTCTCTTTCACTGATGGGCACTGATAAGGCGGCACTGACAGGCACTGATAAGGAGGCACAGATGAGGTGGCACCAATGAGCGGGTATGGAGGATGGGCACTGATGGGCACTGGTAGGCGGCACTGATGGGTGGCACTGATATGCAGCACTGATGGGCATTGATAGGCAGCACTGATGGGCACTCATGGGTGGCACTGGTGGGCACTGATAGGCGACACTGGACACTGAAATGCTGCAAAGATGGGTTCTTATGGGTGGCACTGATGGGCACTGATAGGCGGCACTGATGGGCACTGATACGTGGCATTGATGGGCACTGATATGTGGCACTGATGGGCATCCCTGGTGGCAGTGGTAGGCATTGTGAGTGGGCACTGATTGGCAGCTGCCTGGGCACAGATTAGTATTTCCCTGGGGGTCTAGGGGGCATACCTGGTGGTCCAGTGTGGATGGCTTCCCTGGTGGTCCTGGGCGGCTTCCCTTGTGGTCCTGGGTGAGATCTGAGGGGGGACTGTGCTGATAAACAATCAGCACAGACCCCCCTGTCAGGAAAGCAGCCGATTGGCTCTCCTCTACTCGCGTCTGTCAGACGTGAGTGAGGAAAGGCCGATCACTGGCTCTTCCTATTTACATCGTGATCAGCCGTGATTGACGGAGACTCTTTACCTAGATCGGTGTTGCGGGGTGTCAGACTGATCGCCGTGATGCGTGCCCCCGGGGGCGCGCAGCGGCTCAATATCCTGAGAACATCATATGACGCCCACTCAGGTTATTGAAACCACTCTGCCGCCGTCATTCTGCTATATGGCGGACGGCAAGTGGTTAAACATATCAATATATCTATTATTTTGTATTTTGGGGTTAAATGTTGACTTATTGGGTAACTGAGTATACATCCTGGTTTCTGATTCATTTACATGTATTTTCATGGGATTTAGGTCAAAATGCTTCTTTATATTGATACTCCTTATGTATTTTTGTATCCCTAAGTATGTCTCAAATTTATTAAGGGTTTTTTTGGGGGCAAATTTCAATCCTTGATCAAGTACCTGGAGCTCCTGTTTAGTTAGATGTACCCCACTAATATTAAATATTCCTTCACCAAATGTTCTCCTTCTGGATCTTCCTCCCTCTCCTACATCCCTCTCTTTCTCCCCCCCTCCCTAGGGGGTCCCTTTGTGGTGGGTGATGTCACGGTGGGGTCCCTCCTCTCTGTGGGTTGTCTCTCCTTGGATAACCTTTGTCCAAAAAAGGTGCCCTTGGTTCTTCATCATTATGACCGTGCAATGGGGCATACCTATTTGGGAGTAGTGTAGTGTTCATACTCTGGTCTCTGCCCTCTGTGTCTTTGAGGTTTGGGGGAGTGGTAATATCCACCACCTTCCCTGTATGCTTGCATGTGGTTATTGTTATGATTGGGTCTCTATGGTCTGGGGGTATACCCATGATCATTCCTTCCTCCATAGTGACCTTGTGTGTTATTGTATTCACCCTGCTGCCAAGGTTTCTGGTATTGGCTCCAATTTTTTCCACCTCCATTGTGACCTTGATAGTAATTCCCATTACTTTGAGGGTAATTCCCATTATTTTGAGGGCGCCATGGTCCCCTGGGAACCTGGGCTGCAGATTCGGTCTCCAGGTGATGTTATCACCCCTCTATCCATAAGCATATTAAGGCGTGTTTTTATCATGAAAAATGTGAGTGTAAATCTATGTGGAATTTAAGTTGCAATAAACCTGTTTTAAGCGTTCTCACACCATTGCAAGCTTCTATTGTTTTCCACATGTGCTATATATATGAGGAGACTGCTGATAGCCAGGAGTAAGCAGTGGCTTTTGATCTGCACTTTAATCAGGAGGAAGGAGTGATCCTTGTATCTGCATTTAAGCCAAAATTAGCCACCACAGGAAAGATGAATGATAGTAGGATCTTTTCCTGCTGATAATATTTATCGCAGGCTTTTATAAAAGGATAAGGATTTTTGTGCAATACACTGAGCATGTGCACTTTATTTGTATCTCCACTTTAACGCATGCTATGCCTTAAGATAAAAGACATTCTGTGTGCAGCAGCCCCCCAATACCTACCTGAGCCCCATCTCAATCCAGCAATGTTGCACAAGAGACTCAGCTGTCCAGGACTCTCCCTCCTCAATGGCTGAGACAGCAGTGAAGCGCCATTGACTCCCGCTGCTGTCAGTGAGCCAATGAGGAGAGGGGGGTGGGGCCGGGTTGCGGCTCTGTGTCTGGATGGACACACGGAGCTATGGCTCGGCTCAGGTGCCCCCATAGCAAGCTGCTTATTGTGGGGGCACTCAACAAGAGGGAGGGGCCAGGAATGCCGAAGAGGGACCCGAGAAGAGAAGGATCTGGGCTGCTCTGTGCAAAACCACTGCACAGAGCAGGTCAGTGTGACATGTTTGTTATCTTTAACTAAATAAAACTAGACTTTAGTAACACTTTAAAATGCATTTAGGTGTTCTTAAAACCTGTTGCCAGACCATTCATTTCAAACAACAATCTTCCCAAAAGATTATATGTGCATTTAACCTATTTTCGTTATGATATTTACCTGTAAAACCTTCCTTGTGTAGACACTTCAGTTCATCTCCACTTTCTGCGCCTTTGCTCCTCAGTTTAACCCTGCTTCCTGTGCCTTTGCAGTTCAACCCTGCTTTCTGCACCTTTGCACTTCAGCTCAACCCTGTTTTCTGCGCCTTTGCTCCTCAGTTCAACCCTGCTTCCTGCGCCTTTGCTCCTTAGTTCAACCCTGCTTCCTGCGCCTTTGCTCCTCAGTTCAACCCTGCTTCCTGCGCCTTTGCTCCTCAGTTCAACCCTGCTTCCTGCGCCTTTGCTCCTCAGTTCAACCCTGCTTCCTGCGCCTTTGCTCCTCAGTTCAACCCTGCTTCCTGCGCCTTTGCTCCTCAGTTCAACCCTGCTTCCTGCGCCTTTGCTCCTCAGTTCAACCCTGCTTCCTGCGCCTTTGCTCCTCAGTTCAACCCCCGCAAATCCCACTTCCTGTGCCTTTGCACCTCAGTTCAACCCCCGCTTCCTGCGCCTTTGCACCTCAGTTCAACCCCCTGCGCCTTCACTTTTTTAATGCATTTTCAATGTGCTTTTCATGTGCTTTCCGTGTAGTCTGGCACCCAAAATGTACTATGACGCACCAAAAGAAGTGCCTGCACCTTTTTTCAAGTCTCACAGAAGCATATTGCATATGAGTGAACAGCCCCTATAGACAATAATAGGATTCCTCTTGTGCAACAGTCAGCATGTAAAGGCAGGGGCGAGGGACAAGGATGGCAGGTCTAGGTGAGTATAGTATGCTACGACTAAGGCTTCTGCTGAAACGCGTCAGCGCTATTGTTTTATTGTCACGATGATGTACCAATAAACTACACTTCAAGGATTTCAGTGTTGACGCCTCTTTCTACTGTTTATGACGTTGGAGTGTGATGGGATACATCGAACTCAGGCACCTGTGAGTGGATCTGGTGAATGGATTGGGTTGCTTTTTCTACCTCCTATGGTATGCTTTAACAGGTAAAATGAGCTTAACTTAATGGGCAAAAATAATTTATTTTTTTTCGTTTTGGATAGACTGGAGAGGGATTGTAACATCTGCCAGGTTTTTATTGCTTCCTATGCCCCCGTTAGGGAGATTCACCCTTTCTATTTGTCCTGTTTACTATTACCATCAAAAGTGAAAGTAAAAAAACCCCCAGATTTTGAGTTGTCCCCAGAAACGTAATAGGGGGGAGATTTTCCAATGGGGACACTAGTTCTGATGACCTGGGGGTCTCCCAAGGAATTACCTTAATTTGCAGAGATTTTCTCACTTCTGGTTTTGCCTATGGGACGGGAAGTGAAGGTAAATCACCCCAATGGGACACACATGGCAAATAAATAATCTGACAGGGGTTATACCCCTCCCTTAGACCCCTTTCACACTAGGGCGGTTTGCAGGCGGTATTGCGCTAAAAATACCGCCTGCAAACCGCCCCTAAACAGCCTCCGCTGTTTGTTCAGTGTGAAAGCCCGGGGGCTTTCACACTGAAGCGGTGCGCAGGCAGGGCGGTGAAAAAAGTCCTGCAAACCGTTTTTTTGGAGCGGTGAAGGAGCGGTGTATTCACCGCTCCTTCACCGCTCCTGCCCATTGAAATCAATGGGACAGCACGGCAATACCGCGGCAATACCGCGGCTATAGCCGCGCTGTACGAGGGATTTTAACCCTTTTTCGGCCGCCAGCGGGGGTTAAAACCTCCCCGCTAGCAGCCGAATACTGCTGCAAGAACGACGGTACAGCAGCGCTAAAAATAGCGCTGTTGTACCGCCGACGCCCCCACCGCCCCAGTGTGAAAGGGGCCTTACTCTATCCAAAATGAAAAAAAAAAGTTTTGCCTATAGTTCTACTTTAAGTCACATCTTTACAAGGGTCTGGAATTTCAAAGTACCTGCTATTTCAACTCTGGAATAGCAAATATCATTCTGCTGGCCATTACTTAGCAGGCATAATAAATTGAGGTCTTGATGGGAGAAAGTCTGGCATAGGACACTGTCAGGGTTTGCTGATCATCTCAATGTCTGCTAACAATACACATTTGAAGATTATCACTTTGTGCTGAAGGAATTGGGATTGACCCATCATAAAACTGTAACAAAATCTTTCAGTTCTGTCACTCATTGTTTGCAGGGTGATTAAATCCATTAGGAGTACATGGCATGCAATAAAATGTCTTAGCCAGGGCTAAATGATATAAAAAAGGCAAGCGGATATCCTCTCAGATAACCCCCCATTTTAAATAGTTTAGCTGGAGTAATTGCCAAATACACATTGCTGTCTATCTTTCTGATAGAATCAAACTACAGCGTATTTCATAATCTCTGACATAAAAGTACAGCCAGAATAAAAACATACTTATCTGTATCAGTTTATTAGAAGCATTTTAAGCTTAAATGCCACTATCCTAGGAGGTATCGGAGTGGATTAAGCCCATCCAATACCCATCATGTGGATTCATTTAAAGTATTTTCATGCTGGACAATAATATACAAGTCACCAGGCTGTAGCTTGTAGGGATTTAAAGAGGAAGTAAACCCTGATGGGTTTTACTTCCTCTTTTTTTCCCCTGCGAAGTAAAAGCATAATGGGCTAGTATTCATCGCATACTAGTCCATTATGTTGCACTTACCTGCAAACGAAGCCCGCAATGTCCCCACCGGTGGTTGTGTCCATCTTCACCCATCTTCCTTCCAGGTCGGTGGAC
Source organism: Aquarana catesbeiana (assembly GCF_042186555.1). NCBI lineage: Eukaryota > Metazoa > Chordata > Amphibia > Anura > Ranidae > Aquarana > Aquarana catesbeiana. The sequence goes on along the minus strand of NC_133330.1, from coordinate 85,598,237 downwards.
TCCTGCTCTGTGACTGGCCGGAGTCCCATGCGCTCGGAAGCCCATGGTCACGGCACAGGCCCTCTAGAAACGGCATGATCGTGCCCTTTATTCAGTGCGCATGCACTGACGTCTGCACAAGTGTATATGGTAAATATCGCCTAAACCGTGCAGGTGTAGGCGATATTTCCAGTACCTACAATTAACCACTTCAGCCCCGGGAGAATTTACCCCCTTCCTGACCAGAGCACTTTTTGCGATTCGGCACTGCATCGCTTTAACTGACAATTGCGCGGTCGTGCAACGTGGCTCCCAAACAAAATTGGCGTCCTTTTTTTCCCACAAATAGAGCTTTCTTTTGGTGGTATTTGATCACCTCTGCGGTTTTTATTTTTTGCGCTATAAACAAAAAAATAGCGACAATTTTGAAAAAAAAACGCATTATTTTTTACTTTTTGCTATAATAAATATCCTCAAAAAATATTAAAAAAAACAATTTTTTCCCCTAGTTTAGGCCGATACGTATTCTTCTACATATTTTTGGTAAAGAATCGCAATAAGCGTTTATTGATTGGTTTGCGCAAAAGTTATAGCATCTACAAAATAGGGGATAGTTTTATGGCCTTTTTATTGATAATTGTTTTTTTTACTAGTAATAGCGGCGATCAGCGATTTTTATCGTGACTGCTACATTATGGCAGACACATCGTACAATTTTGACACATTTTTGGGACCATTGGCATTAATACAGCAATCAATGCTAAAAAAATTGCATTGATTACTGTAAAAATGTCACTGGTGGTGAAGGGGTTAACCAATCGGTGGTGCTGTAGGGTTTAAGTGTGTCCTAGGGAGTGATTCTAACTGTGGGGGGAGGGGCTGTGTGTGACACGTCACTGATCATCGCTCCAGATTACAGGGAGCGGTGATCAGTGACAGTGTCATTAGGCAGAATGGGGAGATGCTTGTTTACATTAGCATCTCCCCGTTCTTCCTCACCGTGAGACGATTGCGGGTATGCCCGTGGACATCGAGTCCGTGGGACCCGCGATCACGGAGCTCCCGGCATGCGTGCGCCTGCGAGCCGCCTCTTAAAGGGCAACGTACAGGTACATCAATCTGCCTGCACATGCCCTTCTGCCGCAGTATATCTGAGGTGGTCGGGAAGTGGTTAAGCCTTATTATAGGCTTACCTGTAGGTGAAAGTGGTGTGTAAGGCCCCTTTCACACTGGGGCGGTTTGCAGGCGTTATTGCGCTAAAAATACCGCCTGCAAACCGCCCCAAAACAGCCTCCGCTGTTTGTTCAGTGTGAAAGCCCGAGGGCTTTCACACTGAAGCGGTGCGCTGGCAGGAGAAGAAAAAAAATCTCCTGTCAGCCGCATCTTTGGAGCGGTGAAGGAGCGGTGTATTCACCGCTCCTAAACCGCTCCTGCCCATTGAAATCAATGGGACAGCGCGGCTATACCGTGGCTATAGCCGCGGCTATAGCTGCGCTATACGAGTGGATTTAACCCTTTTTCGGCCACCAGCGGGGGGTTAAAACCGCACCCCTAACGGCCGAATACCGCGGTAAAACAGTGCTAAAAATAGCGCTGTTTTACCGCCGACGCCCCCTACCGCCCCAGTGTGAAAGGGGCCTTAGGGTTTACAACCACTTTAAAGATATTAATACCTATAGAAAACTGTACTTGTGGGAGGGCCACTACATGATCATAAACCAAGGTGATATTTCATTGGCCACCCCTCTGACTTCAGATCACTTCTGTGAAAACCCTCCTCAAGAACCAGAAAAGAGGGACTGCATCCACAGTCTACAGCTCTTTTTGCTATCAAAACCAGGAACACCTGCCAAGACTGATGAGAGGCACTGAAATATCTTGCTTCTTGATTGGACTTTGCCAACTGGACTAAGTATTTTAATTCTTAAATCAAAAGGTTTTGTTTGCCCTGTTTTTTTCTTTAACTGTTTAAACAATATTTCCAAATCATTAATAGTGTCTCTAAAACACAAAAATGAAAGAATCCCTGTCTCTTTGAAGAGCACTGCTATATGGTAAATCTGAAAATACCTGTGTGTGTTACAGATGTTTATTTTAAGTTATTATTGCTAATATTGTGAAAGGTTGATAGGCTGGTGGCAGTGATTGATTTGGGGGGTATGAAAGCTTAAATAACCAAAACCAGCAACGATCACTCTCAGAGTATGCTGGCTAGTGATTTTTTCACTCTCAGAGTATGCTGGCTAGTGATTGTGTGTGTGGTCCTGCGAGCTGGAAAATCTTTGTACAGGGTAAGGCTTAGAGGCCATCAGTGAAAGCACAGTATGAGTTTGATCAGTCATTTGTCAGTGATGGTGTTCGGGGTTTGACACTGCGTCCATCACAGTTACTACTGACTAATCCCATGATATACTAAAGTATAACTAACTTCAAAATAAAAAAAATTACACATGCTGCTCTCTATCACTATTAATAACACTGCAGTTTTTGCTTTTCTGAGTCTCAGATGCAACACTTTTAATTACCTGTTGATCCACAAGTAGATCTGTTTTTTTTCCCCCACTTTTTATAATAGGGTGACAGTGCTGTTTTATTCTACAGTGAAGTTGTGAACCAGTGTTGTCAAATTGTATATGGCCGGAATAACCCCTTTAATAGTGGTAGATCAAAACATTTGTGCTACCATACAGTAGGTAGCGTGCAATAAGCCAATGGGAAACATTTGGACTGGGTATGAATAGCATGCCTAAGTTTTATGGTAAATCCTCTGAGTAAAGTCCTGCAGTTTTTAAAATATTGTCTTGAAATAGAGATCTAATTTTAATTTTTTTTTTTCAAATAACATTTTTTTATTGTTTTTTTTATTTGCAATACAAGGATACGAGTTTGAAGGTACAGATCTTATTGTGCATCATTTTGTTATACATTCACTTACATTCACTTACAACTACTTGCAATATGCTCAAAGACAGTAGTAGTTACGTATCTGGTGTTATCAAATCGTTGTATATGCATCATGGCTTTATTCAGCAATATGTATCAGCTTGTGTAAGGCAATAAGAATCACAAGAGTACTCAGAGTGAGGGGAAAGGAAAGAGATAGAGGAAGAAGAAAGTAAGAGGTCATCGTATTAGCTCTTCTACCTGTTCATGGTGGGTCCTCCTAAAGGTACCACAGCTCCCAGACTTTATTGTGAGCCTCCAGTCTGCCCTGCATCCTAGCAGTCATTTTCTCCATCACTTTTCTCTGGTCTTCCTATGGATCAAATCGCAGACAGCCTGTGGAGTGGAAAACAAAGCGGATTATCTGTTCCTTCTAATAATGCATAAACAGTAGATCCAGGCCCTTCAGCTAAAATCTCTCCTCTAAATGGCTTCTTGCCTGGATATCTTATTAACACTTTGCCCCCTGCCTGTACCCACTTCTGACCCTACCAAAGAACATCAATAGGGAGGAGAGGAAATATACTGATGTTTCCCAGAAGATCACTGCTGTTTATTTTGGAAGGTTTAATGTTATGTAGCCTCACTTTCCACTCTTGCTGAGAAGTATCCACTAACCAGTCCCAGCCACTGTCTTGGAGCTCATCTGCCAATGCAAATTTAACTTCAAACCTTCCTGCCAGATTCCCTCTCATTCCTAGATAAGCTTCAGATACGTCACTCTTGGTTTCTATGTCATGGGAAGCAGTAACATTGTATCCGTTAAGCCCTGTTCTTTCAGGAACCTTACATAAATACTGAACTCTGCGCTCCAGCTGTGGTATCTGTTCCCCAGCCCCTATCATATTGTGTGCTTTTGGCTATTGGCCTAGAATTTAACAACATGACTGCCTGTGTGAGGACCCGATCCCACCCCTATAGTGTATGTGTGGGTGTAAGTTTGCGTATCTGGTCCTTCAATAGCCCGTTGTATCTTTCAATCAAACCAGCTGCCTGTGGATGGTATGGGATGTGGCACAACCAGTACACTCCAGAATCTTTGGCCCACTGCTGTACTGTTGATCCGGTGAAGTGTGAGCCGTTATCACTTTGGACTTGTTTGGGACAACCATAAGCAACGACAAGTTTCTGGAGCAGTTGGAGTGTTGCGGCTTGATCTGCACATTTGCAAGGATGAACAAGCATAAGTCCTGAATAGGTGTCCACTGCAGTGCAACAATATCTCAGTCCATTGTTTTCCTGGGGCAGGGGAGCGATGAAGTCAATCTGCCAGATCTCTGCAGGCCTCTCACCCCTCTTAATCAACCCGGTGGAGTACTTTTGCAATGGTTATTGTCGCACTTCTCCACATACTGTACAGTTCCCTATTACAGTCTTTATCATGTCCATGGATATAGGCAATCCTCTCTGCTGTGCCCATTCATATGTTGCTTTCTGCCCCAAATGTCCAGATTGTTTGTGGGCCCAGTTGGCCAAGTTCATCAAGACAGGATCAATTGGCACAACTGCCTTCACTTTGGCGATTTCATCTGCAACTCTGTTATAGTTCTCAAAGTCTGGGACTAGGGGCGCATGTGCAGTAACATGCCCCACTTTTATGGTGCAGGAGTGGGCTTCCTTCCAGATGTAGTCCCAGACTTCCTTGCCTCCCCACACCACCTTTCCATGAATCATCCATTCATTGGACTTCCACGTGGGCAACCAAGTTGTCAGTCCTTTAAAAACCGCCCAGCTGTCAGTGTAGATAGTGACTTGGGAAGAAGGATTCTCCTGAAGTCATCACTACAGCTTTCAACTCTGCATACTGACTGGACCCTCCCAATTCCGGTCTCCAGCAGGACTGTGTCTGCACTTGGGTTGTAGGCTGCTGCTGTCCATTTACGCCCAGACGAGGTGACTATGGCTGAACCATCAGTGAACCACGCTGACTCCTTCATGTCTTCTGACAGAGACTCAAAGGGTGGAGCCTCTTGAATGGGGGATGACTGCAGCACAAGAATTTCTTCTTCTGGTCGGGTGCTGGTAAAAGTGACAAGCCCTGCCAACTGTTTTGAAATGTCTCTAACATCCCCAGCTGCAATACCCCCTCTTTCTTGAAGGTACCACTTCCATTTCATCAGTGTCTGGTTCTGGGCTATGGCTGCCCTAGTGGTCAGTCCATTATCTCTCACCCATCCTGCTATTGGCAATGCAGTATGGATGGTGACTATGTCCTTTCCTGTAATGATCTCTACATGTTGAAGTGCTGTGTAGGCCCCAAACAGGTACTTCTCTAGGGGCGTGTATCTCTTCTGTGCCCCTGTCAGTTGTTTGGACCAAAATCCAATGGGTATTGCTCTCAGTCCTTTCTTTTCATTTGGCTGCCATAGACTCCAAGATATGGTACCATTCTGCTTCACTACATCCAGCTGAAATGGTACTCCTTGTCTCACGGGTCCTAATCCCTGATGCTGCAAAATGGCTACTTTAGCAGCCAGGAATGCAGTCCGCCGCTCTGAACCCCATGAGAACTCAGTCTTTTTTCTGGTGACATTATATATAGGCCTCAGAATCAGTCCAAGATGTGGGATGAACGATCTCCAGAACCCCACAACTCCAATGAACTTCTATGCCTCCTCTTTGGTAGTAGTGGGCGACAGAGCCTGGATAGTTTGCACAACTGTCTCTGTAATTTTCCTCTGCGGCCCAGTCCACATCATTCCCAGGAATTTCACTTCCCTGGCAGGTCCTTGGACTTTGTCTTTGTCGATAGCCCACCCTCTGTTTTCCATGTGATGTATCAGCAGGTGCAGTGCTTCAGTTACAGCATCTTTTGTTCCAGAGATCATGATCTCATCAATGTAGTGGAACACAGTGACTTTCAAACTCAGGGTACTTAAATCTCGGGCAATCTGTCCATGACAAATCGTTGGAGAATGAACATAGTCTTCAGGAAGCATGGTGAAAGTGTACTGGCGGCCGTCCCACACCATAGCAAACTGGTCTTGACTCTCTGGGTCTATTAAAATTGAAACAAAAGCATTAGCCAGGTCTATCACAGCATTATATTCTCCTGCATCTTTAGCAATTTTCTCAACAATTGAGATCATATCTGGTACAGCTTACTTCAATGGAGGTGCCACTTTGTTTAGACCTCTGTAATCCATAGTCATTCTATATGTTTCATCAGATTCCTTTACTGGGAACACCAGAGATGAGAAAGGACTTACAGCAGGTCTAAGGATCCCTACTCTCAACAGTTCTTGAAAAGTCTCCCCAATTTCTTTGTGGCCTCCAGGAAGTCTGTACTGCTTGAGACAGACTGGCTTCTCTGGTGGAGGAAAGTAGACAGGGGTCCATTTTGCATGACCTCTGACCACAGTCTTCACCGCCCTTACCAGATATGCTTTATCAGGATACCCGAAAGTGAATGTACCTCTTTCAGTCTGAATTGACTGACCTTGAAGTACATCCATCCCAAGAATATTTTCGGGTAACTCTGATACCAAAACATTTGTAATAAATCCTGATCCCTTGCCAATAGCCAATTTAACCCATATCCTAACTGCTGGTGTAGTTTGCCCTCCCAAACCTTCTACATAAATCAATTCTCCCTTGTGATGGGAAGGATTACCTTGCAAAAGTGTAACTTCAGCTCCGCTATCAACTAAAGCCATTACATGTGTAGGAGAAGATGACTTCCCCCACCATACAGTGACAGGTGCATATGGGCGTCGGTCTCCTGCTGTCACTGCCCTCACGGCTATTACAGGAGACTCCCTTCCCTTCATAAAGGATAAGGAACCTCCCAATCCCCTTTTCTGATTTTTTTTCTTTCTAACTCCTCCCCAGGATAAAGGGATTTAGGTTTGGGTTCATGTTCAGTTTTGGGAATTAGTTTGGGGCTAACAGGAGGGGTCTGTTCTGTTTTTTCTAAGTCCAAGCTGATGTTATCTTCACTAGGAGTAGTGTTTCTAACTCTGACAGTTTTCCCTACTAAATGTTTCCACCTCTTCAGCATTTCTGCAGTAGAAATCCCATCTATCTCATCTTTAGGTACTCCTGCCTTTTAATAGGTCCACCCACATTTTTTTCCTAGAAATAACTAGCCTGGTTTTCTCTTCACCTCCTGTCTATTCTACCCCATTCCCTTTCTTCTCTGTTCTTTTCTTTTCTGCTTGTATTCTTCCTGTCTGGCCTTGACCTTATCTACTGCCCTGACAGGTTTTGTTTTAGTCTCCTCTAGCTCCCCCAACTCGCTTAAAAGGGTTGTGGCTTCAAAAGTCTTGCTGTTTAATCCCAGGCCTCCCAACAAGGACAATAATGGAGCCCTGAGATTAAATGGCGCAGACTTCATCAGCTTAGATCGCAGAGCAGACGTAAAGGGTTCCATATCTGGACCCATCCATTCTGGAAACCTATTTAATCCGGTTAGACAACCCATCTCACGTAGCCTGGAAATACCCTCTCCTATTGCTCTCCATGAGTAGGTATTTTCCAGGTCAGTAGGACTAGCGTATACTCGGACTATACCATCTCTCACGAGGTCTAACAGTGAAAAATTCACGCTAAACTCTCGGGCTTTTTGCATTGTCTGAAGCAATTGTGGATCATGGGTTAACACTCCCATAGGCACTGCTTCCTTACCTGACAAAACAACACTATCTGCCCCTTCATCCCATAAGCGTAGGAGCCAGGTAAATAGGGGCTCCCCAGAGCTTTGTATTGTTTTTCCAGCTCATGGAGTTCAGTTTGTGTAAACTCCCGTACTTCTTCAAATTCAACATCTCTGGGGTTGCGATAAGGCACCTCCCCATCTGCCATATCCTCTCTATCATGTTACCTTTTCCTATGCTTAGTAATGAGAGGTCTGGCATACTTTTTCTTTCGCACTAGCAGATCATCATGCGAAATATCAAACTCTATCTCCTCATCCTCACTATCATTTGAGGAGAACACATCCTCACAATCCCAATTTTGGGATGTGACAATGGCACATACCCTGGCTTTACTAACAGGTTTACGGCCCTTCCTTTTCCTTAAGGCATTAATTGATTTGGTCATGAGGGCTGCACACCGCTCTTGCAAATCATCAGCCCGACTAGCAGTTGAACGTGCACACTCTGAAGCAACTGCTAGCTGGTCTTTTAATACCTTAACTTCTGCCTCTGCCTTCTCCCTTCTATGTGATCCAGTGTAAATAGTATGAAGAAAATACCAGCCCACTGTGGACACTGTCCTCTTCTCTTTTTTACTTAAATCCAACCCCTTAAGGCTAAAATCTACAAAATGATCTGAGACTTTATCACCCCAAGTCAGCTTCAAGGGAGAAGCATACTTCACAAATTCTTTAGCAAGAGGCTTCTACTCATTGTCTCTGGCCCAGATAGGCAAGCTGCACACTTCCTTCTGGCCACCAGAACCCTCTGCAGCCTTGCTTTTCCTAAACAGCTTATGCAGCATTTTACCTAGCACAAGCTACACAACACACTACAGAAAAAACAGGTCTGCTTCAATTGAACTATAGCACAGATCACAGCACGAGCCCCCAAATGTTTTGCTTGCGTCTATCTAGCAAGGTTACTCTGTGGTATAAGCAAGGAAGCTGAGACTTCTGCAGTGTGTAAATGTGCTTTTACTATACAAAGATGCTGTACATACAAAACTATTACAATCTTAGGAATACAATACAAGACTGACAGATATCAATAACAAGCAAAATGCCTAGCAAATGCAGCCTATGGTCTATATCAGTACAAATACACTCAAAGGTTACTTATCTTCTGTTACTGTATGTTCATGATCTCCATTGGCAATGATTCTCCTGGAGCATCAGGCACTGTTCTTGTATCCTTAGTGGCTTCTGATCTTCAAAGCATGATGATGTGTGTGTGTGTATATGTATATGTAAGGGTCCTTTCACACTGGGGCGGTTTGCAGGCGCTATTGCGCTAATAGCACCTGCAAACTGACCCGAAACAGCCCCTGCTTTAATTCCAGTGTGAAAGCCCTGAGGGCTTTCACACTGGATCGATGCGCTGGCAGGACAGTAAAAAAAGTCCTGCCAGCAGCATCTTCGGAGCGGTGAAGGAGCGGAGTGTATACCGCTCCTTTACCGCTCCTGCCCATTGAAATCAATGGGATGGAGCGGCTATACCGCCAACAAAGCGCCTCTGCAGAGGCGCTTTGCGGTGGTTTTAACCCTTTCTCGGCTGCTAGCAGGGGGGTAAAACCCCCTCGCTAGCGGCCGCATACAATAGCGGCGCTTTACCGCCGACAACGCCCCCGCCCCAGTGTGAAAGGGCTCTAAGGCATAATAAGTCCTTTTATATGTCAGTTTGTTACAAACTGTTACCTTAGCAACCGACAAACCTACATCTCAGTAGCTTCAGTTTGAAAAGCACTCTCTTACCTGTTTACTGTAGCTATAGAGACAATAGACTGTACAAAAATGAAATCTATATTCCCATTGTATCGAACAACATTTGTTTGAGAAAGTCTGTCTCTGTGACACCAGAATGCTAGGAGTCTTATAGAAAAATTATATTTTATATCAAACGCAACACAAATATCTGAGTTATTGTGGATAGAGGCAGCTAAGGGCTCAACACACACAGTGCAAATAGCAGGGGTGAAAGCAGGCATCCATTAGCCACTGAGAAATAGGAGGAGAGGGCAAAGGGAGTCTTAACTTGAGATGAAGGGTTGGAGTAGAGGTGTTGGATCGCTCAAAGGAAAGGCCCTCGGAACCCAACGTGGTGTAGCGTGGTGAACAAGAAGGGCCACCCAAGGCGGTCAAAGGCCTTTTCGGCATCCAAGCTAAGTATCAAGGACGCCGAGCTCTCCCTATTCGCCACGTCAACCAGATCAATCACTTTTCTAGTGTTGTCACCCGCCTGTCGGAGTGGGACAAAGCCCACCTGATCCTTGTGGATAAGGGAGGGGAGGACTACATTCAGACAGATCAAAAGTAGCTTGGTGAAGATTTTAAGGTCTGAGTTCAAAAGGGCAATGGGTCTGTAGTTGGCACACAGGGAGGGGTCTTTGGATCAAGGTGATAAAGGATCGCTGCATGTCCGGTGGAATAGGGGTGTCCTGGAGAAAGGCATTGAAAAGTCTTTGCCCCCTTTTTAGCTGAGTCACAAGAGCCAGTAATTTGAAGGGATGAATAATCCAGCTCCCTTTCTATAAAAGGGTGGGCTCATGGTAGCCATATTTTTAGTGTACGTTGGAGCTGACAAGTCTGTGTAGGGAGAGACACTATTTTTATTTATTTTTAATTTTATCGTTGGTAGATGTTCTCCATTGCATGCCTTTTAACAATAGCCTGTTTATTAGTTCTACATATGGCCAGTATTCAATGACAAGATTCATCCTCCATAGATTTAAAGGAGGTTGCAACGTTTTCACACTTCAAGCAAGATTCACTCATCCCTATTAGACTGTCATCTAAATTCTATGGGCAATTTTAAAGTCAATTAAAACCTACAGGTACTAAAGCCTAGTACACACGATCAGAAAATTGTACGAAAAATACCGCTTTCTAAGAAATCGTACGATAATCTGATGGTTAGTACACAGCTTTCGAGAACCAATCACGACAGTTGATCCGAAATTATCGGGAGGGCAAACTCAAAACATTTTCTCATACGATACAAGATCATACAATTTTAATTTAATCAGCACAGTTTTCATCCGAAAATAAAATACAAATACAATACGTTACATCACTTCCAAAGTTGTATTCTGTCATATGAGAATTTTCGTAACTTTAGTAAACTCTTAATTTTCGATAAACTAGCATGTAAAAAAACGGACAATATTTTTTCCGATTAATCTCATCTTGTGTACCAGGCATAACACAGATCATCTTATCTCTAGAACCCAGGTTAAGTCGGTAGAATTGGCTCTTTTTCATCCAAAACGGTACGCTCAGAGCCACCTTCAGACACAAGTAATCAAAAGCAAGTAACCAAAAAATGACAAATGATTGTTTTACCATGTTGAATAATGATATTTTTAATGGCGTTTTGTTCATAATATAAGTAAAGCTGGTTTACAAATGAGTTTTTATTCACCATAAGCACATAAAATAGTAAATTCTGAGCTACATGCTGCTGAATTTATTATGTCTGTACATTTATGTCAAACTGTCATTCAAAAGAAGATCACACTTTAAAGTGTTACTAAACCCACAACAGTGAAATCAGTCTGTATATACAGTAAAGCATGCTTGTTATACTCATGGAACCTAAGGAGTTAATCCTCTGCATTGTCTAAAAAGGCTGATCCTGTCTTCTCTGATCTTCCCCTTCTTCCAAAGTCCTCAATTCATCTGCTACAAGAACAGTGGCTAGGGGGCAAGCTGTACATGCTCAATTTGTGTATTGCAAGAGTTTTTTGTTTTTTTTTTCTCTTGGGAGGGTGCATGTGATCAGCACAGGGACAATCAGCGTTGTCCAGAGGGTCAGGGTTCATACAGCCTTATAGGACAATCAGGGGAGAATGAAAACACCTCCTACAAGCTTTAACCAGACACCGATAGAAGTCACAAGACTGCTCTAACTGCTGATGAGAAAAGTTATTTAGCAGTTTATATTTACTAAAATAATTGCATTTCGATTTTCTGTGTACTGTGGGAGACCAGATATCGTGAATGCAGAGTCCTGGGTTTTTTACCTGGTGATTTGGCCAGTAAGTCTGTTGTGTTCAAAAGAACAAGCGTTAGCTGGAGGTTGGTTTCAAATTGTTAATGTATCTAAAGCTGCTAGTATATTTTACACATATTAATAAAAATAAAAAAAAATAATAATATAAAAATAATAAAATATAATTAGAAAGTGAATAACAAATTATATATCAGGAAATGTTCTCAGTAAGGGGTAACATTATTGGCCACAAGATTGCGAAGGTGTGTTGAGGTGCCATTAAAGTAGTAATAAAGGCAAAACTTTTTTTTTTTTTTTCCATTTTGGAATAGAGTATAAGGAAGTGTTATGACCTCTACCAGCTTTTTATTTTTGCCATCAGTGTTTAATTGGGGAGATTTCCCTTCACTTTCTGATCCATATGCAAAACAGGAATTTAGAGGTAATCCCTGGTTGTCACCAAGGTCCCCAGAAGAAGATTTCTCTTCTAGATTTAATCTGGGGATACATTTAAATTCAGGTTTTATTTTACTTTCACTTTTGAAGATTAGTGATACAGTAAATGGGATCAATAGGAAGAGCACATCTCCCTATCGGGGCCACAGACAGTAATACAAACATAACAGATGTTTTAATCCCTCTTTACTACACTGAAAAGTAAAAAAAAAATGGTTTTCCGATTAATTACACTTTAAGAATGAATGGCACCACATTGCTACAATGCAAATAACACATTAATGCAAAGTGTTAACGGGCCCTTAGTGTTTGTGTGTTAACACATCCTTCAGTCCATGGTGGTATGAGGGGAGAAGAGGTAAAATATGGTCTCTGGGACATGGGAGTTGTGAGTGGCCATCTGTGTGTTAGTCTATGAGTTTGTCTTGGAGTCCACAAGGTGGATGTACTGAGTGACAAACCAGTGAAATGTTGCAATGAAAGTGGGTGTGCTGTGCTACTGTGTATACAATAAAGTTATATCATATACTATTAGAGCACATTCACACTGAGGCGCTACAGCGCTAAAAAGAGCACCTGTAAAGAGCCTCTCCTGTGTCTCTTGCAGTGCGCTTGCAGGAGTATTCACTGCTCTTAAAGCTCCCCTTTCCATTGAAAACAGTGGGGCAGCACGCCTAAACCGCCGGCATAGCGCCACTGCAGCGCCCGAAGAAGGGTTAAAATCACCCCACTAGCGGCCGAATAGTGCCACTAATTTGGCGGTAAAGCCCCAGTCTGAAAGTAGCCTTACTATACTATGATACAGTACCAATAGTGTAAGCTTAGTGCATATAATCTACCTGGAAAAAACAATAAAGATGCAATAATGCCATCAAGTATTGTTTTAGACGTGGCAAAGGACACTCAAACCCTAAAGCATGTGTATTCTAATATAATTTACCCTCAACTTAAAATAAAAATAATCATATAAAGTGTATATATCCATACAGATGGACAAATGTACATATAGACAGTTAAAATATCAATAAACAAGCATATACAAACACGTGTTAGTTAGCGACAAAGATTTTATCCATGAATAAAGCAAAATAAAAAAAAAAGGTATATAAGTCTGTATAGATGGATGCATATCTTGGTGAACAGTTGAAAATCAAGATACACTTCAAAGTGTGAGATGAAAAACATTCGGAGCCGCAGGAATAAAGGGTGCCAAGGAATTGCACCACCCAGAAACACTGATCCCACTTAGAGATCATGAGGCACCTTGCTGTCCTAAATCACCAAATGTTCAGACACACCACTCCATCTAGGTACGATCCTGTGTAAATGTGCTCAGCATAAAGGGATTAAAAGCAAGAAGGGACCACCATAGTGCAGTATTTTTAAAATCATGGACTTTTGATAAGGTAATGTGCTTACAATACAAAGACCATCACAGGCATGAAACAAACATTAAAGCGGGGGTCCACCTATCTATCAATTTTTTTTTTTTTTTTTTTTTTTTTTTAGTTCATTCACAAACTTTTCTTCTCAGCATTACATACTCACATATTGTGTGTAATAGGTCCACCTGTGTCAGATTTCATAGGAAAGAATAACTTATATTATTCACTGCAGGCGGTTTCCATCTTCATTGTGGGCATTTGAAGCCCACAAGCATTTATTTCCTGGATGCGGTGAATGCTGTGCTCCCAGCATTAACCGCTCGTTCCCGCACATGCTCAGTGGCATCCTGGGAAGCCTGAGACTAGCTCCCAGGAGACTGTGCGGAGTCTGGGAGAGGCTAGAAACACGCCTACTCCCATGGGAGGAGAACCAGGAAGTGCAAAGAAGAATAGAAAAATAAAAGGTAATTACTGCGATTTAAATTTTTTTAAACGGCATGTCAGCATCTAGGCAAGGAAGAGAATACATACAGATATTGTTCAAAATTTGGGTGGAACCCCGCTTTAAGCACCGCCGGATTCCCACCAGTGTGCATAAAGACATCACGTGTCAAGCCCCATCCAACACGTTTACCTGTAAAAAGGAAAAAAAAAATAAAATGGTTGCAATACATTTTTTTCCATCACGCCACAAAGAACACACCACAAAGCTGATGTCCACAAGTGTATGTGCTCAGGTTCGTTAAGGTCTTGGCATTTTTCGATGTATGGATATGTATTGAGGGCCTATTAGAATTGAATTTCTGTGCTGTTTTAGTTGGCTCTTCACTTACTTTGTGTGACAAATTCACTTGAAGGGAATTTTGCTTCACTTCTGTACATAGAAACTACCATCCAGGCATGTTAGAAATATGAAAGTAAATCAATTTTAACATTACAATAGTATTTAATGTGGGATATCATAGGTATGACTGTGTCAATTTTTACAACAGACCTTTTCAGTGATCCTTCTTGTTTGAACCCTTATAACACCGTTTTAGAATTTTATGCTTCCTATTTGTTAGTCAAATGGTATAGCCACAGGTGGCCAGCTGTAATATAGCACCCAAACTGTGCAGCCGGCAAAGAAAACCTTGGAGGTATAATAAATTATGTTCACTTAATAGGAGTTATCACATGGGAAAACCATATATTTTTTTCCTTTACAGAACTTTATTTTTCATTTTCCAAGAAAAAAAAACCGTATTGATAGAAACAGGCAGAATATAGCTCAGGAGTGACTATGTGAACAAATGTGTGGTAATGACTAGGATGTCTTTTCAATTAACATGTCAGCTGTCTTAATAATTTGATAGTGGTTCTTTATGAGCATTTTGTCACAAAGTGGGGGAGTACAGGGGGTTCCCTAGTTACAAACATCCGACTTACAAACGACTCCTACTTACAGAGGGAGACAAAAGAAAGTGAGAGGAAATCTACCCCTAGGAAGGGAAATTCAATCCTGTAAGAGTTATTATGGGAAAAAGGTGTCCCAACTGATGCTTTATCACCAAGGCTTGTTTCCACAGCAACCCAAAATTTTCAAAATCCAATTGTCATTGTGACAGAAAGTGAGGTGAAAATCTGAACAGGGGCAGACAGCAAAACAAAATTTTACAGGGGTGTTGACCCTTCCTTATGCTATCCAAAAAGCTCAAAAATTTTTTTTTTGTTTGGCGCTACACAAATTTAGCTGTTCCGACTTATAAAAAGATTAAACTTAAGAACAAACCTACAGACCCTATCTTGTTTGTAACCCGGGGACCGCCTGTACATTCGCGACTCCCAGAGGCTCATGAATCTCAGGACAAGGTTTGGGCATTTAGAGGTGTGTATTCTTTTTGGAGCATAACGACAAGTACACACGATCAGAAAATCAGAGGAAAAATACCACTTTTTTAAGCAATCGTGCGATAATCTGATCGTTGCTACACAGCTTTCGAGAGGCGATCACCACAGGTTGGTGACCACCGCTCCAGGTAACTGGGTTTAAATTTCCCGTCCTCCGCTGGGTGAATGGTTGTGAGAGCTCCAGGTGCTGGCAATTGCTATTCCAATGGTATAGGTGCAATGAAAAATCTGGACTGCCGCACTCCGGATTGGAATAATAAAGGTAAAATCTTCTTTATTGAAAAAATAACATAATTTAAAATGCGTACATTGCTCTGTTGAAATGATACAGCATAACCGCTGACGCGTTTCACGCTCCCATAGAGCGCTTACTTATAGCATGAGTATGCGCTCTATGGGAGCGTGAAACGCGTCAGCGGTTATGCTGTATCATTTCAACAGAGCAATGTATGCATTTTAAATTATGTCATTTTTTCAATAAAGAAGATTTTACCTTTATTATTCCAATCTGGAGTGCGGCAGTCCAGATTTTTCATTGCACCTATACCACAGGCGATCACTACAGTTTGTAATAAATTATCCAAAGGGACAAACACGAAAAATGTTCTCGTATTATACCAGATCATACAATTTTTATTTTAATCAGTACAGTTTTCGTCCAAAAAAAAAAGAGAGCAAGACCACGCATGCTCGAAAATGAAAGAATAGAATAAAATACAATACATTACATCACTTCTGAAATTATGTCATATGAGAATTTTTTCTTCATTTTTGATGTGAGACTAGCATGCAAAAAAAAATGGACGATCATTCGTCGGATATTCTCATCGTGTGTACCAGGCTTTAGAGGGAAGGAATGGATGGAAGAGAGAAGAAAGTGAATAGGTAAAAGTTTAGTGTATATCATAGGAGGCCAGGGAGACAGCAGTGATGGTTTTATTAACCACTTGCTGCTCGCCCACTGTCATATGACGGCGGGATGGTGCAGCTGTTATCCTGGGCCACCGTCCTATGACGGCGGCCCTTCCAGGCCCCCCAGGGTGTGCGTGCCCGCCGCGTCACTCGGGTCCCGGTGCGCGTGCCCGGCGACCGCGATGTCCGCCGGGCACCCGCGATTGCCCGGTAACCGAGCAGAACCGTAGATCTGTGTGTGTAAACACACAGATCCACGTCATGTCAGATGGGAGGAGACCGATGGTGTGTTCCTTGTACAGAGGAACACCGATCGGTCTCCTCCCCTTGTGAGTCCCCTCCCCCCACAGTTAGAATCACTCCCTAGCAACATGATTAACCCCTACAGCGCCCCCTCCTGGTTAACCCCTTCATTGCCAGTCACATTTATACAGTAATCAATGCATTTTTATAGCACGGATCGCTGTATAAATGTGAATGATCTCAAAAGTGTCCGATGTGTCCGACGCAATATCGCAGTCACGATAAAAATCGCAGATTGTCGCCATTACTAGTAAAAAAAAAAACTGTAAAAAATGCTATAAATCTATCCCCTTATTTTGTAGATGCTATAACTTTTGCGCAAGCCAATAAATATGCGCTTATTGAGATATTTTTTACCAAAAATATGTAGAAGAATACGTATTGGCCTAAACTGAGGAAAAAAAATTGGATATTTATTATAGCAAAAAGTAAAAAATATTGTGTTTTTTTTTCAAACTTGTCACTTTTGTTTTGTTTATAGCACAAGAAATAAAATCCACAGAGGTGATCAAATACCGCCAAAAGAAAGCTCTATTAGTGGGGAAAAAATGATAAAAATTTCATATGTGTACAGTGTTGTATGACCGCGCAATTGTTATTCAAAATGCGACAGAGCTGAAAGCTGAAAATTGGCTTGGGCAGGAAGGGGGTGAAAATGCCCTGTATGGAAGTGGTTAAACTTATTGTCACTTATTCTCCTGTTTACCTCCTGAAATAATTGAGTCTTTGATCCCCTGAAAAAAGAATTTCCCTGACGTTTGAAGTGTTTTCCTCACTTCCTGTGGCTATCTTCCCCCATGAGAAACAGATGGCAAGCAAAACCCTGACAATTTCACTCTATCCCAAACTGAGAAAATAGTTTGGATTTTAGATATTTAATGTGTATTTTTCATTATAGCATAACATTTCTTGTTTTTTCAGATGTAAATCTATTTTAGTGAGGGGAAAGAAATACAAGCCATAGAAACTGTGTGTCTTGTAAGCATCCAGACCAAAAAGAGAATACCATTGTTTCTGTTACAGGTGTACCATAACAAATGAAATGTATAGCAAGATGTAAAGACAAAAGATCTCTCTCCTGCGCTCGAGTGACTAAAACCTCAATGATAATGATAAGGCCAAAATGCTTCAGTGGTGTCTGCCGTCTTGCAGCCCTCTTCAGAACATTGGGTATTCATGGGCTACAAAAAAAGAAAAAGAAAAAGAGGGCGCACCGACCTAGTGCATTACCACAAATAGCATTTATTAAAAAAGGTAAAACCGTAAATGGATACTCACAAACGAGCGCATACGTTAAGCATGAACAATAGCTGCAGGTGCACAGTAGCGGACATCAGAACGTAATCAGGACCGGACATCAGATTGATGAGGCGATGGCTGACGCGTTTCTGGGGAGAACCCCTTTCTTCAGAGCCTAAGCGGTGAGGCGATGGCTGACGCGTTTCTGGGGAGAACCCCTTTCTTCAGAGCCTAAGCGGGTGGTCATCCCCACCCGCTTAGGCTCTGAAGAAAGGGGTTCTCCCCAGAAACGCGTCAGCCATCGCCTCATCAATCTGATGTCCGGTCCTGATTACGTTCTGATGTCCGCTACTGCGCACCTGCAGCTATTGTTCATGCTTAACGTATGCGCTCGTTTGTGAGTATCCATTTGCTGTTTTACCTTTTTTAATAAACGCTATTTGTGGTAATGCACTAGGTCGGTGCGCCCTCTTTTTCTTTTTCTTTTTTTGTAGCAAGATGTAAAACCATTTTGTTTCAGTGCATGATAAACTGTAACGATGATGTATTATTGTGTTACCCGTAAGTTATATTTGAGATTTAATATCTCTCAGATATAGTTTGGGTTAAGGAGAGTTCTTTGACCATGAGTGAAAGCTTTAACACAATAACAAAAATGTATTTGTAAGTAGTAAGAAGGCCTAAACTAATACACAGCGATCTATCTATTGTACAGGAAAAGGGTAAAAATCAGGGATTACATGAAGGAATACAGAGTATAAAACTCAAAACATTTATCTACAAAACAACAGGACAGAAAAGACCTAAGACAAACCTTTAGATACAAGTACAAGGGATATTTTCCATAGTTACCATGCTACTGGCCACAAAGGTTCCATTCTGGTGACTGCTCTACCAGAGAGTGTTGTCTCCCCTCCCATCTAGTCTGTGTATATCATTACAGGCCGATGCCTCTGATTGGTGGGCCTCCCTATTCCTGATTAAGGATTGGCTAAATCTCCAATCCCTATACTTTGCATAAATCAGCTCCCTTTACTGCAAATTCTTGGGCACAGACTATTTTGAGTGGGAGATTTAACGTGTAGGTATATGACCTTTTCAGGGAAGTTAAGTATTGATGACGGGCTGGCCACCTTCATTGCATATCTAAACGAGGGATCCTTTGAAGTGAATATTTGTATCACAAAAGGGTTTGGGACCCATTGTTTAGATACACAAGCTTAAGCATTGAATCGTCTGTATAACAGGGACTTCTGGGAAGCTATATTACACACCCACATATCTATGCAACTCTAAATGAAATATATTCATAATTACAATATTTTACAGCTCTTGATGGAGATTTCACATAAACTCATAAGGCAACAATTGTCTGCTTTGGTGACCCACTATATTTTGCTGTTCCACTGGTGATCAATATTAAGAGCCAGAGATCCATGCAAGGCCTCATCAAGTGATCTGGAATCCCAAATGTTTGAGTTATACACAGCATGAGATAAATGAAGACCTACTAGTATGTGGCATGTTCAAAAACCTTGGAATACAGGGCGGAAGACGACAAAAATTGTTGCCGCCGTAATAACATTCGCATTATAGGTCTGGCAGAGGAAGCTGAGGGGAAGAATGCTACAGTCTTCATTGAAGAGCTCCTGCGCTCCCTCCTATCTGCAGCCCAGCTGCCCCCATACTTTACTGTGGAGAGGGCCCACCGTATGCTGCCACAATCAGGCCTGCAAGGAGCCCCTCCCCACACGTTTATCCTACGGTTGCTTAACTTTAGGGACCGGGATGAACTGTTGCGGGCAGCGAGATTGGCAGGAGAGTTGCATTACAAGAATAATTGGCTCATGATGTTTCCAGATTATTCTGTGGAGACACAAAAAAGCTCCGCAGGTCATTTGATACTGTTAAAGCTGCCTTTGCGACAAGAAAATTAAATACAGTGTGCTCTTCCCAGCCAAGTTGTGAGTTGTGGATGGGGAAATAGTGCGGTTCTTTACCTCTCCAAGAGATGCAGCACACTGGCTGGAATCCTTACCTCCGCAGGGATGATGACTCCTGGCATGGCTGCAGTCCGGATCAAGTTATACTGATGTGCTTCTCTCTGTTGATTCTACAACCCTACCTTTTTTCTTTTTTTACACATGGCATCAACTCTGCAGATGGGGGCTGTGAACTCCTTCTTTTTTTTCCCCCCTGTTTCTGTTTGTTTTTGGGCCCTGATCGTTACCCAGTTCTGCCATGTGTCATTCTGCCATGAATCACCTCCCAACTCCTGGACATACTGAGGGCAGTTGGAGCTATTGTTACTGCAAGGCCACCCTAAGATTTGTGCCCCTGGCATACGTCAGGTGAATACTCTGATTCAGGTATTATTTTCTCCTTAATCCAGCACCTCCTGTTGGGAACTATATGCATCAATACTTGCTACTTAACTCCAGGAAAAAGGTGCAAGTACCTACTGTTATGGTTTGACTGTTGCTCCACGTTTGCTACACGTCTCCTGTGCTTCCAGTTGCCTGCGGGCAGGTTATAGGGGACTAAAGCGGACTCGCACTATGTGGGATCTGCGGGGTGGGGGATGGGAAGGTTGGCCGTTGCTGTCCACGGATGGACATCTAAAGTTACTAGGCTTGGTTATATGTTTTTGTGTGCTTTAAATTTGAACACTGTTCCTTTATGGCATTGAATACCTCTTTTTGCTAGGAAATATGGTGGCATATCAAGACGGGAGGGCATGGACGGGGACGATGCTTCCCTGAAATGGAGATGCACCTCTCCCTGTCACCCCTAGGAGTGCTGGAGTACCTGTTCCCCATACATTGCATTCACTCAATACTAACAATATGTCTACACCTACTATAATTTTGTGTAATGTGCAGGGTCTTAACTCTGCCATAAAAAGATCATTGGTATTTAATCACCTCAAAAAATACTCTCCCCAGATAATTGTACTTCAGGAGACCCACCTTATTTGATCCTGTGTTTTGGGTCTTAAGAGGGCGTGGGTTGGGCACACTATCAAGCCGCGCACTTCAGTTACTCCAGGGAGGTCAGTATAGTAGTGCATAGATCACTCCCCTTCCAGCTCCTTGATCTTAAGATAGACCCAGAGGGTCGATTTATAATAATGCATGCTCTTGTGTCCATCGCTCCTCTAGTGTTGGTGGGCCTTTATCTGTCCCCCCACCTGACATTTCTGTGCTTACCACTGTTATGCAGAAAGTGATGACATAAGATATTGATGATGTATTGATTATGGGGTACTTTAATATGGCTCTCTCTCCCAATTTGGACATACTCTCATCTACCTCTCGGTGGTCCCCTGGACTGGCCCAATGGATGGGCACGTTCGATCTGGTGTATGTCTGGCGTCCCTACCATCCTACTGGTAGGGAGTTCTCCTGTCACTCAGTGTCATGTACCAGATAAGTCCAGAACTGTGTGGACTGCAACAGAGGAAACCCAGACGTGTATAAGTATAAATGATTTATTAAAGATAAATGAATAAATATAACACAACCACCTCCAATATCACTTAGTGCACCACAACCAATACAAAACAGAACCCCACAAATAATAATAGAACAAATATATACAAATAAGGGAAATACCGAGATCATAAACAGAGCCAGGCCAGGGTCGTCAACGGGAGGTCAGCAGCTGGGGAAGGGAAACAAACAGGACAAGAGAGGATGGATGGATCACAGGAGGGATGGGTCAGATACAAGGCTCAGGGTCCAGTGCAAGGAAACAGACAGGGAACAGGAACAACAGGAATCAGGTCTCAGGAACAGGAATCAGGTTTCTGGAATCAGGTAAACAGGATGCAGGCTGCAGGTCAGGGCTCAAGGAAAATACCAGGGCAAGATGAGTGTGTACTTGCCGGGTATTTATACTGCAGCTGCTAATTAAGATCAGGTGACACCTGTCTGCAGAGGGGAATACCTGCTCCATACTGCCAGGATTCCTCCGCTGGTGGACACCAGTACTGCGGCCCAAAGGTGACAGAATACCAGCAGGAAAATGCTCTTCTGACAGCTCCAAACTGCCAGGAGACACCTGCTGGTGGACCTCAGTACTGCACGCCAAATGATCGATATTTCCAGCGGAGGGGACCTTTCCTGACACTCAGTATCCTTCCGGACGTTCTCGCACATCGATTTGGTACTTGCTTCCCGCTTCATACTGCGCAGAGTGTCTGAGGCCAGTATGCTCCCAAGGGGGGTCTCAGATCACACTCCAGTGAGGGTTAAATTGGACACCGGGGGGGAATGTATGTGGCGGCTGTCCATATTCTGGGTAGAGGACCCCACCATAGAATAACATATTCAGGAGGGTGTGTGCCATTACTGATTTGCTAATGTAGACTCTGCTGCCCCTACGACTACTTGGGATGCTTTCAAGGCCTGATCCCGGGGAACCTATATATCTCGCATAGCAGCAGCGCGCAAAGCATCCACGCAGTCCCTGGAAGAGTTGGAAAGGGAGGTTGGCCAGAAGGAGGCCTCCTATGTTGCACACCCAAAGCCCACTGCACAAATTTATGTTAATCAAACTGGCTTCATGCCAGGCAAGGGCACCCACATTAACCTCTGCCGCATGTAACAAAACGACCCACTCTCTGCTTGAGTGCTTTCATCATATACCGCTTCCTCCCAGTCTGAATATAGATATGAGATATTCCAACCGCTCACATGCACAAAACAAGACGATACTTGTTTAGTTGCTGAACATGGACTGTTTTATTAGAACCAAAATACAAGTCTTATATACAGTAGAAGAGGAGGTTCCCCCTCCTGCTCATATTACTCTAACAATACACCTGTAACCAGAAACCTAATTAACATGACCTAATTAACTAATCCCTTAAAGCAGCCGACTCCGTGCCCTCCTGAGCATTGTTATGATTAATCAGGATTTCACTACAGGTCAGACTTGTTGTCACTGAGCTTCACACAGTAGATTATACATTATCATAAGTATAAACACAGGACACCTTCACACAATAGCAGGAGCTTCAGCAGGAGTCGGCCTATCTCCTACATTGTACAGAGGCCAATGTGATCAGCTCTCTCAACTAACATGTTGAATTCAGAATCAAACAAACCAAGAATAGTCTTATATCCTGGGAGATATTGTGGATAAATATTACTGTCCCATTTTAAGCAGTCCAAGATATATTTTCTCAGTCACCCTGTGCCAGGATGGCACAGGGGAACTTAGACATAAGAGGTGCATGGGGAGCTGAAAGAAGGGTTTCCCAACCTTTCCAAGGGATTCTGGGTTCCAAGGGCTCTCCCGTCACACGCCTCTTTCTGAACCTCTCCATCCCTCATACCAATGGTGGGAGTAGAGTCATAGCCTCCCTTGATGCCGAGAAGGCTTTTGACTCGGTGGAGTGGGGATTCCTCTGGGAAGGGATGGGTAGGTTTGGCTTTGGCCCTCATTTCCTCCACTGGCTTAAGATGCTGTATTGCTCCCCTAGAGCTAGAATCCGTACCAATGATAGGTTATCCGAACCCTTTCTATTGCAGAGGGGTACTCGACAGGGTGTCCAGTGTCCCCCTCCCTATTTGCTCTGGCTTTAGAGCCATTGGCGATTCTTATTTGGGAGTCTAGCTCGGTCAGGGGACTGCAGGTGGGGCCGCTGGAAGAGAAGATATCCCTATACGCAGACGATGTACTTCTCTATCTGCAAGATGCAGATGGTTCCTTGAAGGTGGCACTGGACCTGTTTAACGAATTTAGTCATTTAGAATTTAGAATTTTGCGTATAAACTGGGGCAAGTCAATTCTTTTTCTCCTTGATCCCCAAGCAAGAACTAACGCCCCAAATACTCAGCTGGTATGGACTGATCAATTCAAATACTTGGGTATCCAGGTTAGGAGGGAACTGGCTAGATGCTCCGAACTTAATGTACTCCCGCTACTTGCCCAACTTTGAGAGAAGTGTGCAGCGTGGTCCTCACTGCCCCTGAATCTTATGGGACGAATTAACCTCCTGAAGATAATCTTCCTCCCCAAGTTTCTTTTGTCTTCCGCAATTGCCTGACCTGGGTGCCTAACCTATTTTTTTAGGGAGGTGGAGGGATGTATGGGTAGCTTCATATGGGGGGGGCCCTCCCTAGAATGGCTAGATCTACCTTGATTCTCCTGGTGCGTTGCGGAGGCCTGGCACTACCAGACCTACGAGTGTACTTCTGGGCTGCTGTTCTAGTTACTGTCCAATGGTGGTTCCTGCACTTGAGGGAAAATGCTACAGTATGTCTCAAGGCTGCCAGCCTGGGATCTCTCAAGGAACTAGCGAATCTAATTTACCAGGGTCCCCATGCCTCTTCTGCGCTACCTTATCCCACTAGGACTACACTTAGGGTTTGGACTGCTGCTAGGAAGAGATTTGCTTGCCCAAACCGGTGGTCTCCCTTCACCCCACTCTGGGGAAACCCCAGTCTCCCACATCTTCGTTCCATCCCTGACACCCAGCTCTGGGCCAGGTATGGGATTAAGATCCTGAGAGATAATCTGGCAACCAGCAGACTGCTTTCACTGGAAGAACTTGGGACTAAATTCCACCTGCCCAGCTGGATGACCTTCCAGTACTTCCAGCTGCGCCATGCTATGCGAACCCAGTTCCCTACTATCCCATGACTAGCTATGGACCCTATAGAAGAACTGCTGGCCCAAGACCATTTATCCATATGCCCTATACTTCGACTTAATGGGGATTGACTCCCTCAAGATGGAATGTCTTTGGGAGAGATGGAAGGCTGATATGCCTGGCCTTGACAGGGAAGACTGGGAAAATTGCCTGGGGGAAAGTGCTCAGGTGTTGATTTCCTCTAGGGATAGGTTAATTCAAGTACAATTTCTACACAGGGTATACAATACGCCCCAGAAGCTGCATAATATCTACCCTGAGAGATCCGTAGACTGCACTCGCTGTGGGGGAAATGTTGGCACCTACATACAAATGTTCTGGAGTTGCCTGGAGTGGCCCGCTTCTGGATGGAGGTGGTTGAGCTTATAAACCTCCGCCTCCAGTTGGCCCTCCCGAGCTGCTGCTCCTAGGTATTCACGATGAGGACTAAAGGCCTAGATACTCCAAACTGCTAATTTTCTTTTTGTTATACAATGCTAGAAGAGAGATCATACTAAGATGGAATTCCCAATCCCCTCCCTCCGTAGTCTCTTGGGAAAAATCAATTAACTCTGCTCTTCCTATGTATAAACTGACATATGTGAATAAAAATTGCCCCAAGAAATACAAGAGAGTTTGGCAACCCTGGACCAAGTAGATGGGGGTACTACCCCGAAATTTCTCTTCTAGACAGGATGGGGGCCACAATCTCACACGTTAATCCCTGCCTTTGCCTCCTATGGGGTGTCTGGTTTTGTGTGTGGTAGATACACTTTACTGTTATGTTGACTATGTCTCTCACCTGATGTAAGATGACTTTCATGTAGCTTTGTTTATTTCCATGCTGTTCTTGACAAATTGTACCATGCCTATGTTTCAATAAAGGAACATATTCTGTTCATGTTAAAAAAAAATAAAAAATATGTGGCATGTTCAGCCCATTGTTTTACGCTTAATCTCAGGATAGAGTTAAAAGATCACATTTCCAAGTTGAAGAATAGCATGTGTTTATAGAGGAGAGTTTTTGGCTAGATTCACTGCAAATAAACCGTATCCTGCAAGGGTTTACTATTCCTGGTGACCTGGGTGCATGGATTATCCATGTTTCCATAGAGTGTTCATTTGGGAGTAAGGTAAAAAATTAAGAGGGCAAGTTAATTACTGAACCCCTAAACCTCTTGTTTGACAAGCCCATAAAAGAATGATCTAGATCTGCTTATTCCTGACCTAATTTTTGGCATCTATTTCTGAGAGACCCAGTAACAGAAGCCAGTGGGGGGAAATGTTCTGTATGTGTCACGACATATTCATAGCCATGTCTTCCTATATGTTCTAGCCAGAAATGTTTTCTAGAGATAACGTAGTGATTAGATAATGCTTTCAGGATTTAATTTTGCAAATTATTCATAGTGAGACCAAGGCACAGTGGCGAAATTTGTGTATATATACAGTGGCGAAATTTGCGTATATTTCTAAAAGTCTACAGAACTTTGATGCAGTCTGTTGAGAGTAGTTTGATCAATAGTCAGAACACGGGGTATAGGTTTACACAATCTATGTGTTACAGCAAGATATATATAGAATGAGCTTAATTTTATAAGACAAGGGTTTTTGAAGTTCTTTATCAACCAGGTTCCTAATAATGCATTTTGTAATCTATAGCATTGGCCTGGGAAACAAAAATTGAATGTTCGTGCCTGTGTGAACAGGTTCCTGTTCCATTTAGAATTGCCTCTCTCTATATACAAGTCAATGGGAATGCAAAAACAGCTTGAGGAAGGTTGATGTGCCTCAGTATGCCACATTTAAGATCTGTGTTTGAATGATCTTAGGGGCATTTTAAATTACAGTAGAACTATAAGCAAAACTTTTTTTTTTTTTTTTGGATAGAGCATTGGAGGGTTATAACCCCCTGTCATTTTTTTTCCTGCCATCTGTGTCCCATTGCAGAGATTTCCCTTCACTTCCTGTCCCATAACCAAACAGGAAGTGAGAGGAAATCTCTGCAAATTAAGGGTATTCACTGGGAACCCCCAGGTCACCAGAATCAGTGTCCCCATTGGAAAATTTCCCCTCTATTTCTTTTCTCGGGACAATCCAAAATTTGGGATTTTCTTTTACTTTCACTTTCAATGATAATGGTGAACATGACAAATAAAGAGGGTGAATCTCCTTAAAGCAGTTGTAAACCCCGGATGTTAAAAAAAAAAACCCCTGCAGGGCAATGGCATAATGTGCTAGTATGCATCGCATATTAGCACATTATGAAATATTCATCTTGGAGCAAAGCCCTCCAGCACTGTAAAGTCACTGCAGAGGGGGCTGACATGTTCCTCCATGTTTTTTTTCCGGGTTCGCAAGCTCCAGCGCTGTGATTGGACGGAGCCGCAATGACATCACTCCCGCGGGCGTGTGCGAGGGAGCCCCTCAAGTTCCGCTGCGAAGCTCTGAAGTTCCAGCAAGGTATGCCGGACCTTCAGAGCGCATTCGCCAGTGATGTCACTTTCTGCTTGCAAGGCGAATATATCCGAAACGGTGCATGTTTAGGATATATTTATTTTACTTTAAGGTAAGCGTTATAAGCTTACCTGTAGTTATACTTTAATGACATCTGCAAGCTACATGTGTCAGTTGATACAAGCCAAAAACTGGGGGACACAGAACCTCTAATCTCTGTATCTGTAATTTAAAGGCCACTTATAATGATAGGTACAACACCTAGTATGCAGTGATGTTTTTCTTAGATGAACTTGCAAAATCTTCTTTCTTCTTTCTTTTCTTTTTTTTTTTTCCTTTTCTGTAACAGTGATGTAATGATTGAAGTAGAATGGTTGCGGAAATGATATTCTTTAAAATAGCCACATGCCCCATCAATAAAAAGAAACCTTAGGTCATATGGTTCATTGATCTTGAAATGCTTTTATAGCTTGGAGGTAGCCTACATTATATTGATTAAATGCATTTGACTTCGGTGACACTGAGGTATTACATTGTTCTTTGGAAAAATAGTTAAAAGAAGATCTAAAGGCAAAATGTTTGTTTTTATCTTTTGTGGATAGAGAAAGAAAGGGTTATAACCCTTGTTAGATGTTGTTGTATTTTTTTTGGTCCCATTTGGGAGTAAGTAAGTGAGAGGAAAACTCATCAAAGTAAGGGAATCCCTGGTTGTCACCAGAACTAGTGTCCCCATTGGATTTCCCCACTATTTCTTTTCTGGTGATGACTCAAAAATTGGTATTTTCTTTCACTATAATAGGGCGACCACACGGTCGGACTTTGTTCGGACATTCCGACAACAAAATCCTAGGATTTTTTCCAACGGATGTTGGCTCAAACTTGTTTTGCCTACACACGGTCGCACAAAGTTGTCGGAATTTCCGATCGCCAACCACGCGGTCACGTACACCACGTACGACGAGACTAGAAAAGGCCGGTTCAGAACCAAGCGCGGCACCCTTTGGGCTCCTTTTGCTAATCTCGTGTTAGTAAAAGTTTGGTGAGAGACGATTCGCGCTTTTTCAGACTCGTGGCTTTCAGATCGTTTCCTGCCGTTCAGTTTGTGCTTGTGGGTTTGTATCTGCTCTTCAGTGCGTGCAGCAAGTTCCGCGTGACTTTAATTAGTCATTGTATTCTTGTTCGTTCGTTACTGTTTTTCAGGTCGCTCTTCACAAGCCTTGCTGTTCTTCAGTGCGTTCTGTTACTTCGTTCTGAGCAGCCGACCGTTTTCTAGCCATGTTGCGTATGCGTACTCCTCGTAGAGTTCGTGCTGTGCGGGGGCTTGGTGTTGGGGTCCTGACCTTGACACAATTCCAGTCCATGAACAGGGTGGGGAGGAGTTCATGGACCAAGAATTGGTTGCTCCAGCGTGACCAGTTCTCTCATATGCCTTTGCTCCGTGAGATCCGTGAGAATAATCCTGATGAGTTCAGGAACTTTCTCAGGATGACGGACCCCGTGTTTCACCGTTTGTTGGCTTCGCTGACCCCCTATATCAGCAGGCAGGATACCTGCATGAGGCAAGCCATCGCTCCGGAGCAGAGGCTCGTCGCTACCCTGCGGTATTTGGCGACAGGGAGAAGTCTGCAGGACTTGAAGTTCTCAACAGGCATCTCCCCCCAGGCTCTGGGGATCATTATCCCAGAGACCTGTTCTGCCATCATCCAGGTCCTGCAGAAGGAGTATATGAAGGTAAGATTTTTATCCTTTTATATCACATTTTATTGTATTGAATGTTTGATAATATATTGTATTTCTTTCCTCATTCCCTAATTACCATGATTGTAATATGCTGTGAATGTCCCCTTTGTTCTCATGCATGCTGGATTTTTATGTAATTATTATTTTAGGTCCTTCATACATATTTGCCCTTCAATAACCTCCCCAGCATGGTGTCTCCTGGCCCTATATTCACCTCATGTAGTCACTTAACAATGTATTTTTTCTGCTCCATAGTAGTGCTTTACCCCAAACACCCCCTAAAATGTTTGGAAATGTTATTTTTGCTTTAAATTCAGGCAGAGTACCAGAGGCTTTTTTTTGTGGTGTCCCCAAATAATTTTTAGTAACCCTCCCTCCCCCAACTGCTAAGTCAGCTGATCCCAATTCTCTATCCTCAATCATCTATCTGCTGACTTTGCCAAACCCATACACACTATACCCATCTCTTTTGTGCTCTGATTTATGGATGAATTCCCCAAAGCATGTAGTGCAAGGGCCTGCCTGTATACTTTCAAATGGTACTGTTTAAAGTTTTGGGATCCTATTATTATTTTGATAGGTAATAGCAGAATGTCCAAATGTCCTCAAATGTGTACAGTGTGTATTTATATCTTTGTATTCAGACACTTCTTACCTGTCCAGTGGTCTGCCAATAGTGTAACTAAGGAGGGGCTGTTCCAAGTAATACCCATTATTTAGGCATTCATCTCTCAATGAAGTGAAGAGGGTTACCCGTCCAAGATTTCCACACACCCCATAATGTTAGAAATGGCCCATGAGAGGGGGGGAGGGGGAATACGATAGGTGTACCTTATACTTTGGTGTTGTTAAATTCCCCTTAATAAATGCTATCTGAAGGTTGCCCCATAATGTTTGTGTCTAATCTGCTTGCCATGTTTCAGAGTAAAAATAGTAATGTTTATTGTTTTTTCCTCAACAGTTTCCTTCCACGCCACAGGAATGGCAGACTGTGGCCTCCCACTTTGCGGAGCGGTGGGACTTTCCTAACTGCGGAGGGGCAATTGATGGGAAACACGTCCACATCATCCCACCACCCAACTCGGGGTCGTACTATTATAATTACAAGGGGTTTAATAGTATAGTGATGTTGGCGGTGGTGTCGGCTAATTACGACTTCTTGTATGTGGACGTGGGGAAGAATGGCCGGATGTCCGATGGTGGAGTCATCGCCCAGACGGAGTTCAACAGGCGTCTCCAGAATGGCAGCTTGAACTTGCCACCTCCAGAGGACAATGTGGAAGGACTCCCATTTGTGTTCGTTGCTGATGAAGCATTTGCGCTGGGGGACCACCTGATGCGGCCATTCCCAATGAGGACCCTCACCCCGGAACAGAGGGTTTTTAATTACCGGCTGGCCAGAGCCCGAAGAGTGGTGGAGAACACATTTGGAATCCTGGCCAGCCGGTTCCGCCTATTTCTGACACCTATCCATATGGCGGAGTATAAACTGAACCATATAATACTTGCGTGCTGTGTTCTCCATAACGTTTTACGGAAACATTCGGCCAACTATGCTGGCTCAGTTGGGCCTGAGGCCGGAATCCTACATCAAACCACACTGACGGCGCTTGAAAGTGGCCGTCCTGGCTTGCCCTCCCTGAGTGCCCGTGATGTCCGGTTACGCTACCTGGAGTTCTTTGCGGGTAGGGGGGCTATCAATATGCCAGACAATATGTGAAGCCTTTTTATAATAAAAAAAAAAAAAGAAATTCTTTGTGGACATTTACTGCTTGTGTTTGTTTTAGCTGACCCTGACATAAATGTTTTGAGTGCAGAAAATGTCGTGATTGGGTAACCTTATACAAAGCACTGTTGGCTGGTATTTCCTAATGGCAAAAACACATTTCACTACAAGTGCACTTGCAACTGCACTGAAACTGCACTTGTAGTGCAAAGAGGATTTGCCCTTAGGAAATAACCCCCATTTTTGCATAAAACAGCTATTACATCACCCCAAAAGTGTTGTAGTGTTGAGACAATAATCCACACATTCTTGAGTAAGCCACTTTTTTATACCTGCACAATCACATGTGCATTTACCAAAGGTTTTTAAAACAAACCAACATGTTTGTTGTATAACAATTTTTGCAGTAGCATTAGCAAAATTCGAAATGTCCATTTCAGATAAAACAGGCCTGTGTAAAACCAACAAGAAAGCCAAAAAACTTGAACTTACAAAGTTCACATTAGGTAAAACCTGAAGGCTATATCAGATATGAGTATTTATGAACTGGGTTTGATATAGCGTTCAGTTGAGGGGAAATCACCCCTGGAAAAGCCAAATTTGGAAGATGTACACCAATTAACGAATGTCAACATGTGCTATCTGCCATCAGGGGGGATCAAGGGACGTGTTTTGGGGGAGCAAGCCCTTCCTCAATGCGACTTTATAATTGAGGAAGGGGTTGCACCCCCAAAACGCGTCCATTGATCTCCCGTGATGGCAGATAGCACATGTTGGCACACTGTGTGCATCCTCCAAATTTGGCTTTTCAAAACATTGCAAAAAAATTTAAAAGATTGGACCACAATCCAAAAAGTGATTTTGTGGGGTTTTAAATTCGCCCCAAAACATCAATGATGTTATTATTTTTTTTAATAACATCATTGATTTTTTGCTGGATGTTTTGCAGTTCGGCATTACACCCCATGATCTCCCCAATCAGGATCTGGGCACTTTCTGAAGTAAAGCGTTCTCTATCCCTCACATCACGATCACCTAAAAAGAGAGAAAGAAAAAAAAAAACAGGTCTCAAAAATCTGCCACCATCCATCTCTTTTACCTGAGCCTGTGGTCGCAGACACTCACCTGTTGTGGTGCCAATCTCCACCACATCTTCTTCTTCCTCCTGCTCAGCTTGGGTTTGGGGTATTTTACCTTCTTCCAGAGGTGGAGGGTCTGTGGTCTCCTCGGATGAGGGCTGTCCTCCGAGTCTTTTCTCCCCTATGTAAAACAAAAATGGTATAATTAGCACACAGATATTTGATGGCCGAACTAGAAATAGGAAACATTGCTTGGAAGTGGGGTACAATTGTCTATTTTAGCCGAGTTCAAAGATGTCTTTTTTTTATTGCCCTTTGTCAAGCTGCAATACTTTACCTGTTTAGTACAAGCTTCACAGATGTAGCCCCCCTATAGTATACACTGGAGCACCTGTGTGGCCCCCCTAATAAAAATGGTGTTCTTGTGTCCCACACTAGTGCTCCAGTGTCCAGATGTGAAAACAGCTGCTCAGTGTCCTCTCCTTACACACAATCTAGTTGGCATTTCATTCTAGTAACAAACCCATCTACACAAACAAATATTTGGCATCCAAGTAGGCCCAAAAAAAAATGTAGGAAAATGCATATGGCCTAAACAATGGTGTTCTAGAGGCCGAAAGAAAAATGTTTGATACGAACGAATAATGGGCCCATGAACATTAAAGTTGCCATTTTAAACGTTACAATTAATAAAAGCACATGGAGCAGCACGAACGTAATAAAGACAGAAAGAATAGGAACACAGCACAACTACTTACTTTTTTGCAGCACTCTCCGGATCTTTCGGTACTGCTCTGGCTCTCTTAACGTCAGGTCCGACCACCGCTTCCTGAGCTGATCTTTCGATCGTCGTACCCCGAAATTCCTGTGAAGGCTTTTGATCACTTTCGCCATGATCTTGGCCTTTCTGATGTTGGGGTAAGGCCCATACTTCCCGTCATAGTCGGACTTCCTCATGATGTCGACCATCTCCAACATCTCCCCAAAGGACATATTAGTGGCCTTAAAACGTCTCCTTCTGGATCGGGACGTGTCCGGATCCGGGCTTTCCTCCTCCTCCTCGTTGCTATAATTAGCACACACCTGGTCTAACTCCGCCATCATGCTCTTCACCCACTGCGCCGAACGAAAAGGGGCAGGGAATAAACTAGAAAGAACATCGGGCGGGCGGAGTTACACGCATGCGCAGTGTGTATAAAGCGTAACACGCGTGCGTATTACGTACGATCTGTGAGCGGAGGAAGGAGCATTGGACGCGCCGATCGTAAGAACGAAGGTAAGAGACAAACTTGTGCCTATACTGCTTCTACATTGAGGCCTATATTGTAACAAGATTAGGAGAGTTTTGTCTGACATTAGGCTTTGTCTTGTGTTGTGTCTTGCAGTGAACATGGATATGCTACTCAAAGATAATGACTTCATGTCAGTATTCCTAGAGATGCTAAGGGAGCTGCCCTGTCTGTGGGAGAATTACCACCCCCATTTCAAGAACCAAGCAAAGAGGAAGGCAGCACTGGAGCAATTGTGTGAAATTGTGAAGCAGGTGATCCCCACGGCAGACATCACCTATTTAAAGATATTAATTGGTTGCCTGAGGAGCACATATCTAAGGGAGCGCAAGAAGGTCCTGGATTCACAGAGATCCGGAGCAGCAGATGACATCTATGTCCCCAGGATGTTGTACTACGACAGGCTGCACTTTCTGGCAGGCCAGACTGAACCCAGGCCATCCCTCTCCAGTCTTCCTTCCACGCTTCCTTCCCCCCCGGCTGAGGCTTCTGACGCCCAACCTGGGCCTTGCAGGTTGCATGTGGAGGAGCCCAGATTGAGCCAGGTATAGCATTCCTCTAAATATTTCTGCTTGTCCAATCAGTGATGTTAACTAGATGTTAGTTGGGAGTACTAATTTAGGATTGTGATTGATGAAGCAAAACATTACAACCATGTCCCTTTTTCATACACAGAGAAGTCTCAGCCAGGAGGTGGCCGGGCCGAGCAGGCTGCCTGATCTACAGGTCCCTCCACCCCCCCTGAAAAGAGAAAGTGGCAGTAGGAGGAGTGCCCTAGAGGAGGCTGCTATAGGATTCTTTTGGAGGGCTACAGAGGTCCTGGGAGCACCCCACACCATGGAGGAGAACATTGCTGCCTTCATTGCATATAAAATGCAGAGGATGGAGGAGGGCCAACAAGTCATGTGTGAGGCCCTCATATTGGAGGCTCTTGAGAAAGGTATGAGGGGCCAAATGACATCTCAGACACACCTTTGGGATGGTCCTCCTCCTCCTCCTGCAGGTCCTCCTCCTCCCTCTCCTCCAGGTCCTCCCAGTCCTCCTCCAGGTCCTCCCAGTCCTCCTCCTCCTCCAGGTCCTACTCCTTCTCCTGCCACATCTCCAACTGCACAGCCACAACCCGGAAGGAAGCGTGGAAGGAAGACAAGACAGTGATTGCCCTGGGTTCAGTCTGGTCGGCCAAAAGATGCAGCCTCTTGTGGTACCACAGCCTGGGGACACAGATGTCATCTGCTGCTATCCGGATCTCTGCGAATTCTGGACCAGACTGCCCTCCCTTACATATGGACTCCTCAGGCCACCAATTTTGATGTTGAAGAATTGATGTCTGCCGTGGGGGTCCCAGGCTTTGCTAATTTCTCCTGTTGATCCAGTGTTGCCTTCCTCTTTGTTTGGTTCTGATCCCTTAATAAAGGATTTTTGTTTGGAATTATACTCTCCTATGTGTTTTACTTCAAAAATGACAGTTTGTTTGTGAGGATTCAGGTACATTTCAAATATACAATGTGAAATGAACAAGGGACACCAACACCAAACAATCTCCTGGAGATTAAATAATACAAGATATCAATGGTGTTGGGGTAACTTGACACACAAAACACACACAAAAATATTCTGGAGTAAAAATAAAAATAACATTGAACAAAAATCAGCCTTGGAAAAAATCCAAACATTAAAGAAAAAAAAAGGCTGAAAATCCAAAAAAAAAAAAAAAAAATAATAATAATCTAAAACTGTCAGATGTGACAACTAATAACAATATATTCAGGGAATCCCACTAAAAAAACACAAATAAAACTTTGTGAGAAGTGTGTGTGAATATGAGCAGCAAAACTACTTAATTCTTGTCACATTATAAAGAAGAAGAGAGTGCGCTGTATTAAACCATTTTTAACATTGCAGCGTGACAAAAGTGCTGTATCCATTGCGAACGCTAAGTTTACCAGAATGAGCTGTCCCGTCTCGGAATTTCTTCTGAGCATGCGTGGCACTTTGTGCGTCGGAACAGGCCACACACGGTCGGAATTGACGCGATCGAGTTTTTTGTTGTCGGAAAATTTTATCTCCTGCTGTCCAACTTTGTGTGTCGGAAAATCCGATGGAAAATGTCCGATGGAGCCCACACATGGTCGGAATTTCCGACAACACGCTCCGATCGGACATTTTCCATCGGAAAATCCGACCGTGTGTAAGGGGGAAAATCTCTTTGTTAGAAGAGTAAACAGGACAAATAGGCCCCTTTCACATGGGTGTTCCAGTTGTCCGTTTTTCCTTCGTCCATTGACGGATGAAAAATGGACACCCATTATCCCTTTAGGCAAGCGGTGATCATCTGTTGGCATTCGCTGACATCAGCCTTTGTTAACATCCGTTTTTTGAAACTGAAGAAAGCCCTGTTTTTCTACTGTTTTAAAAAATGGAAGCGGACCTAAATGAATGTCAATTCATGACAGTTAATTTTTGCATCTGTTGTTAGGAGCCGTCACCCACTGGCATCCTAACAACTGATGACTCATCGACTGTCGGCAGGGTTCAGCTGAATGCTGAAAGGGTCCCGTTGACAGCTGAATGTAAAAACATGTGACGGCAATGAAAAAATTGTGGAAAAATAACAGCGTGGGGGTCCCCCCCTCCAATCCATACCAGGCCCTTAGAGTCTGGTATAGATTTTAAGGGGGACCCAATACCAAAATGTAAATAAAACCCGGCGAGCAGTACCCCCCCCTCCCCCAAATCCAAGCATGCAGCCTGGCAGATTAGGAAAGGGGGGGAGATGAGCGTGTGCCCCCCCCTCCTGATCCATACCAGGCCACATGCCCTCAACATGGGGGGGAGCTTTGGGGCATGGGGGTGCCCCTCCCATAGCACCTTGTCCCCATGTTGATGGGGACAAGGGCCTCTTCCCCACAGCCCTGGCCGATGGTTGTGGGGGTCTGCGGGTGGGGGGGGGCTTATCGAAATCTGGAAGCCTCTTTTAACAAGGGGGCTTCCAGATCCCACTCCCCCCCCCCATGTGAATAAGTGTAAAAAAAGACAGTAGCCAGTTTTTGTCAAGTCCTTTATTAAAAAAACAAAAATAAGAATGTCCTCTGGTGTAGATCCATCGTCAATCACAAGCACCCCCCCATGTTGTGGGCATGTGGCCTGGTATGGTTCGGAGTGGGCAATCACTTGTCCCCCCCCTCCCCCTTTCCTGACCTGCTGGGCTGCATGCTCAGATAAGGACCTGGTATGGGTTTTTGTGGAGCCCACGCTGTTTAAAAAGGAAAATATATATAATTTTGGTGTGAGGTTCCCCTTAAAATTATTATAAGACACGAAGGGCCTGGTATGGATTGGGGGGGTGAAAACATTGGCGGCAATGTTGTGTTTTTTTTTTTTTCTCTTGCATTCAGCTGTCAGCGGGGAATCCCGCTGACAGCTGATGTGATGACTCATCAGTTATTAACCACCTCAATACAGGGCACTTTCACCCCCTTCCTGCCCAAGCCATTTTTCAGTTTTCAGCGCTGTCGCACTTTGAATGACAATTGCGCGGTCATGTTACACTGCACCCTAATGAAATTTTTATAATTTTTTCCCCACAAATAGAGCTTTCTTTTGGTGGTATTTGATCACCTCTGTGGTTTTTATTTATTGCGCTATAAACAAAAGAAGAGGGACAATTTTGAAGAAACCCAATATTTTTTACTTTTTGCTATAATAAATATCCAATTTTTTTTTTTAACAAATTTTTTCCTCAGTTTAGGCCGATATGTATTCTTCTACATATTTTTGGTAAAAAAAAATCGCGATAAGCGTATATTGATTGGTTTGCGCAAAAGTTATAGCGTCTACCAAATAGGGGATAGATTTATATCATTTTTATTTATTTTTTACTAGTAATGGCGGCGATCTGCAATTTTTTTTCTTTTTGTATTGTAACTGCGATATTGCAGCGGACATATCGGATACTTTTGACACATTTTTGGGACCATTCACATTTATACAGCTATCCGTGCTATAAAAATGCATTGATTACTGTGTAAATGTGACTGGCAGGGAAGGGGGTTAACACTAGGGGGCGATCGAGGGGTTAATGTGTGTCCTAGGGAAGTGATTCTAACTGTACGGGGAGGGGACTTTACTAGGGGAGGAGACCGATCGGTGTCCCTATGTACAAGGGACACACCATCGGTCTCCTCTCCTCTGACAGGACGTGGATCTGTGTGTTTACACACACAGATCCACGGTCCTGCTCTGTTACCTGGCAATCGCGGGTGCCCAGCAGACATCGCGGCCGCCGGGCACGTGCACCGGGTCCCAAGCGACGCTGCAGGTGCGCGCGCCCCCCCTAGTGGCTCGGGAGGGCGATCACGTCATATGACATCTGCCCAGAACAAGAGCTGCCTCGTCTGCCGTCATATGACGGTGGGCGGTAGCTTAGTGGTTAAGGACGTTATTATTGCTCCTTAGCAACCAGCTGTTCTTCAAATAGAATTTGAATCGGTTGATCAATTTTCAACCAGTTCTAATCGTTCCAAAAATTTTAAATTTGTTAGTTCGTTAGCAGTTCATTGAGAACTACAAGCCGGCAATGGCTGGCAGTGTTTGTAGGCATTCATTCACAGAACTCTTGGAATGAATGATGCGGCCATGTTTGCAGAGCCCTGCATGGGCACGCTCTTTTCAAATTGTGACAGTGGGTGCACGGAGAATGTCCCCCCCCCCCATCCGCTGTCCACAGGGAGGAAACGGAACAGGGGGGAGAGTGGGACGATGCTCAACATGTTACACCCTAATTACGGGTTTAATATGTAATTGGCATTTTCAAAAGCCAGCCGCCTACCCCCCCCCGCGGGAGCCCGCTCGGCGGCGTGGGCGGGAGCCGTGGCGCTTCCCGCCTCCGTTTGCCGCCGGCGGGTGCCAGCTACCGTTGTTCATGGTTCCCCCCGCCACGCCGGTGGTGCACTCGGGGAGCGTCCCGCAGTGCCAGACGCCGGACACGCCAGCCCGGAGTTTCCGCACGTGCAGCCCCTCCTCCTGATCCTTCCTCCACGCTGTCTCTCACAGCTGGCGTGTCACATCCAGCGTCTCTCCCTGTGCCCAGCGGGGCGGGAGTTTCAAATTTCGCCACAGTCCATACTGCCTCTGTCATGGCCACTGTGTATCCACATCCCCCTGCACGCAGCTGGGTGGGGGATGATGGTGCACCTATCACTCATCCCCTGCAATTAAACCCTGCATTACCGCATCCCCCTGCACCCGGCTGGGTGGGGGATGGCAGGGCGGCTAATGCCACTCACCCCCTGCCACTGCCCCCTACCGTCCCGCATCCCCCTGCACCCAGCTGGGTGTGGGATAGCAGGGTGGCACAAGCCGGGAAAAGTCCTGTTCGGGGTTTATAGGTCTCCTCTCATATACATTCAGGTATCTCTGTTCCATGGTCCAGTTCGGATCTTGTGTGTGTAAGCAAGCTGACAAGCTGTAGGCTTGCTTGGCCTGGTAGTTAGAACCTGCAAATATTGTATAGTTAGTGCCGAGACACGACTAGGTTTTTGTTTGGCTATTTTTGTTCCGATTAGTTTTTCTGGAACCCTGTACAGCACCTGTATATAAACTTGTATGTATCACAAATAAACGCTGCACTGTTTGTCACTACCTCACTGGATTTGGTATCTGTGCCTGAAAGACTGATCATCCCAGGGAGCTTTGTACCCGCTACCTGTCCTCCCAGGTTAATGTATGTGTTATATATATTATGAAAGGATATGATTAAAATGACTGTAAAGTTTGTCTTTTTTGCTTAAAGATAACAAACATGTCATACTTGCCTTCTCTGTGCAGTGGTTTTGCACAGAGCAGCCCAGATCCTCCTTTTCTCGGGTCCCTCTTTGGCGCTCCTAGCCCCTCCCACCTCTTGAGTGCCCCCACAGCAAGCAGCTTGCTATGGGGGTACCCGAACCGAGCAACAGCCCCTTGTGTCCATTCAGACAGCTGCAGCCTGACCCCGCTCCCTTTCTCTTCTCATTGGCTGACTGACTACAGCAGGAGCTAATGGCGCCATGCTGCTGTCTCAGCCAATGAGGAGGGGAATCC
Organism: Aquarana catesbeiana; assembly: GCF_042186555.1. Classification (NCBI taxonomy): domain Eukaryota; kingdom Metazoa; phylum Chordata; class Amphibia; order Anura; family Ranidae; genus Aquarana; species Aquarana catesbeiana. The sequence goes on along the minus strand of NC_133330.1, from coordinate 85,559,494 downwards.
CAGGCAGCCAAGACACTCCTACAACATCGCTGGATAGAGAGGGGGCTCAGGTAAGTATTAGGGGGGCTGCTGCACACAGAAGGTTTTTTTATCCTAAAGCGGACCTTCAGTCATTTTTTTTCAACTTTCCATCTATTAAATCTTCTGCCCTTGTTGTTTTAACTTTGGATAGTAAAACATTTTTTTTTCTGCCAGTAAATTCCTCATACAGCCCACTTCCTGTTTCTTGTCTGGAAAAAAGCCTAGGCTTATGACATCATTCTCTATGAGTCTAGGGCTAAAAAACAACCATTCGGTTTTGAAATTAATAGGTTACTACTTTCATAATCGATTAATCGGCCAGTAACATAATGGGGTTAAGAAAAAACTAAAATGAGCCCTTTTTAGCTTTTTTTCAGTTTATTTACATTGTTTCCTATGTGACACGTTCACATCTATGCTTTTTTTCAGCCGCTGCGTATTTGGAAAGGGGCAGGGACTTTTTTTTTTTAATGCAAAATGGTGGTTTTTTTTTTGGTTCAACATACTTCAATTTGTGTTTTTAATCTGCCCAACAACAAATTGGCCCAAAAAAATGCAAATCGCAGCAAAACCACGTGCGCAAAAATCAAAATGCACAGCAAAAAGCACTGCAGAAACACACCAAAAGCAAACTGTATAGGCGTGTACCAAGCCTTATGCTGGCCACACGGATCAATTTTCAGATGAGAATATTCAGACGAAAAATCTTTGTACATTCGCTGAATGAAAGCATGTTGTTTGAAATTTTCACTTGTCTTTAACATTCTGTTTTTAAAATCAATGTAATTTCTGAACGAAAACCACATACACTGTCTGAAAGTTCCTTTGACCAAGAAGTTTTCTGTTATTTCCAAATTTTCCTGTCACTGTGGTTGAAAATGAATGTTGATTTGACCCCACTAACGATTAGAAAATCAAACAAACGTTCTTAAAATGACAGACATTGAAGGAAGACATTGTTTTTTAAATAAAAAAAATTTGATCTGAGTCTGATGATATTTACCAGATTCACCCTTTAATAGTATATACAGTATATCTCTTCTGTCTGTTTTTCTCAGAGTGGATTAGAGATTTTGCTCCCTAACCTTATAGTTGGTTATTTATATTTACCACTGCATAGAGATATTTAAGAATAAATAGCCTTTTTTTGAAAACTTTACATATTAACGAAATTATACACCACCCTTTTTCCTTAAGGTTATTAACCGATTAATCAAAACAATAATCGGGCAACTAATCGTTTATGAAAATAATCATTAGTTGCAGCCCTAGATGAGTCATAAGGGGGCCAATGAGAGCTGCATAACTGGAGGTGTGTGTCTATAATACAGGAAGTGAACAGGCAGCAGCTTCAGTTGCTTACAGTTAAAATGGATGCAGCCAGGCTCAGTGGAAAGAGATTTCTGCAGCATATTTGGCAAGTACAGAATCACAGTATATATAAAATAATATGAAAAGTGGTTGAAGGAAAGCTTCAGAATGGCAAAGATGTTTTATTACTAATGGTGTGAGCAGACTGCAGTTCCTCTTTAATGCCTTCTGCCTTTTACAGTCCCTTTTACACACCTCTCCCACAGTCCAGCGGTGCACTCATCCACGCTGTGGTGTTCCTATGTCTTCCCTTGGTGGCGCCAACATCTCTACTATGGGCACCCGACTGCGAAAGCTTGCTGCTTCACTGCCGGGTGCCCACTGCACATGCGCAAGCGGCGCTGCGCTCCGTGACTGATCCCAAAGTCTTCTAGGACCTGTGATATATCCCCGAAGACTTCGGGAGGGAGAGCTTCTGCTTCCGGTCGCCTAGGCTGAACAGAAGTGGGAGCAGGTACCTGTCAAATTCGGGTATCTGCTTGCTCCCACCCCCTCCTCCCCAAAAGCATAGTTTCACAAACAAGAGCCGGGGAGGAGGCCTTAAAGCAGAAGTTCCACTTATGGGTGGAACTCCGCTTTAAGTAGTGTTGCCTCTGGTCAGACACTGAGTTCATGTGCTTTTTGAGATGAGTATGGCCACTATGGCAGTGCATTTTTCCACAGTTGAACCCGTTGAGGCCAGTTACTGAGAGGGTAATAAATGACGTTTAAAAGATTTAAAAACTTGTGGCCATCATCTTTGCAAGGATCTTGTAATCTTCATCTGGTACATAATTTGGGCTATAGGATAGTGTCAGATCTAGAGCTATTCTGTTTTTTCCTTTTTTTTGTATGATTCTGTTATGAACATTTAGGAAAATTATATTGAGGCTGACTTTTTTTATAAATACTTCAGCTGTAATGAATAGTCTGAGAGGTTACACCCCCCTGGTAAATACAGTATTTACTAATATTCAAATTACCGGCATAGTTCTAGAATTTTTCTTTTTACAGAGCTCTCACGCCTTTGTCAGAAAACAGTTGGAATTTCTATACTTGTGTTATTCCTAGTCCTCATCCGCATGTCACAGGTGAACAGTTCCAAGACAGGAAAACGGTCCAGATCCCCGGATGCCTTCAGTGCCATGTTATATGTGAGTTGCATTGTCAGTCAACACGGAGTGAATCCTAGGATCTGAATGCGGAAGGATTGTCAGTCAGAGAAAAGGGAGACCTCCTACAGCCACAAACTGTCTAAACACTGTCTGAGATACCACTTATTGGTTTGGTTAGTGCTACGTTCATAATAAGATTCATTAGCTGGAAATGCTTTTCTTAAAGTAGATCTAAACCCAAACACTAAAATTCTATTCAAGCTTTAACATGTCAAT